>NC_090751.1:86128222-86146404 GCF_036898095.1 Palaemon carinicauda
CCTTGCCCTCCATAGTCTCTCCAAATTACTTCCCAACTTTGCCCTCCATAGTCTCTCCAAATTACTTCCCAACCTTGCCCTCCATAGTCTCTCCAAATTACTTCCCAACCTTGCCCTCCATAGTCTCTCTCCAAATTACTTCCCAACCTTGCCCTCCATAGTCTCTCCAAATTACTTCCCAACCTTGCCCTCCATAGTCCTCTCCAAATTACTTCCCAACCTTGCCCTCCATAGTCCTCTCTCCAAATTACTTCCCAACCTTTGCCCTCCATAGTCTCTCCAAATTACTTCCCAACCTTGCCCTCCATAGTCTCTCTCCAAATTACTTCCCAACCTTGCCCTCCATAGTCTCTCCAAATTACTTCCCAACCTTGCCCTCCATAGTCTCTCTCCAAATTACTTCCCAACCTTGCCCTCCATAGTCTCTCTCCAAATTACTTCCCAACCTTGCCCTCCATAGTCTCTCCAAATTACTTCCCAACCTTGCCCTCCATAGTCTCTCCAAATTACTTCCCAACCTTTGCCCTCCATAGTCTCTCCAAATTACTTCCCAACCTTGCCCTCCATAGTCTCTCCAAATTACTTCCCAACCTTGCCCTCCATAGTCTCTCTCCAAATTACTTCCCAACCTTGCCCTCCATAGTCTCTCCAAATTACTTCCCAACTTTGCCCTCCATAGTCTCTCCAAATTACTTCCCAACCTTGCCCTCCATAGTCTCTCCAAATTACTTCCCAACCTTGCCCTCCATAGTCTCTCCAAATTACTTCCCAACCTTTGCCCTCCATAGTCTCTCCAAATTACTTCCCAACCTTGCCCTCCATAGTCTCTCTCCAAATTACTTCCCAACCTTGCCCTCCATAGTCTCTCTCCAAATTACTTCCCAACCTTGCCCTCCATAGTCTCTCCAAATTACTTCCCAACTTTGCCCTCCATAGTCTCTCCAAATTACTTCCCAACCTTGCCCTCCATAGTCTCTCTCCAAATTACTTCCCAACTTTGCCCTCCATAGTCTCTCCAAATTACTTCCCAACCTTGCCCTCCATAGTCTCTCTCCAAATTACTTCCCAACTTTGCCCTCCATAGTCTCTCCAAATTACTTCCCAACCTTGCCTTCCATAGTCTCTCTCCAAATTACTTCCCAACTTTGCCCTCCATAGTCTCTCCAAATTACTTCCCAACCTTGCCTTCCATAGTCTCTCTCCAAATTACTTCCCAACCTTGCCCTCCATAGTCTCTCCAAATTACTTCCCAACCTTGCCTTCCATAGTCTCTCTCCAAATTACTTCCCAACCTTGCCTTCCATAGTCTCTCTCCAAATTACTTCCCAACTTTGCCCTCCATAGTCTCTCCAAATTACTTCCCAACCTTGCCCTTCCATAGTCTCTCTCCAAATTACTTCCCAACCTTGCCCTCCATAGTCTCTCTCCAAATTACTTCCCAACCTTGCCCTCCATAGTCTCTCCAAATTACTTCCCAACCTTGCCCTCCATAGTCTCTCTCCAAATTACTTCCCAACCTTGCCCTCCATAGTCTCTCTCCAAATTACTTCCCAACCTTGCCCTCCATAGTCTCTCTCCAAATTACTTCCCAACCTTGCCCTCCATAGTCTCTCTCCAAATTACTTCCCAACCTTGCCCTCCATAGTCTCTCTCCAAATTACTTCCCAACTTTGCCCTCCATAGTCTCTCCAAATTACTTCCCAACCTTGCCCTCCATAGTCTCTCTCCAAATTACTTCCCAACCTTGCCCTCCATAGTCTCTCTCCAAATTACTTCCCAACCTTGCCCTCCATAGTCTCTCCAAATTACTTCCCAACCTTGCCCTCCATAGTCTCTCCAAATTACTTCCCAACTTTGCCCTCCATAGTCTCTCCAAATTACTTCCCAACTTTGCCCTCCATAGTCTCTCTCCAAATTACTTCCCAACCTTGCCCTCCATAGTCTCTCTCCAAATTACTTCCCAACCTTGCCCTCCATAGTCTCTCTCCAAATTACTTCCCAACTTTGCCCTCCATAGTCTCTCCAAATTACTTCCCAACCTTGCCCTCCATAGTCTCTCCAAATTACTTCCCAACTTTGCCCTCCATAGTCTCTCCAAATTACTTCCCAACCTTGCCCTCCATAGTCTCTCCAAATTACTTCCCAACTTTGCCCTCCATAGTCTCTCCAAATTACTTCCCAACCTTGCCCTCCATAGTCTCTCTCCAAATTACTTCCCAACTTTGCCCTCCATAGTCTCTCCAAATTACTTCCCAACCTTGCCCTCCATAGTCTCTCTCCAAATTACTTCCCAACCTTGCCCTCCATAGTCTCTCTCCAAATTACTTCCCAACCTTGCCCTCCATAGTCTCTCTCCAAATTACTTCCCAACTTTGCCCTCCATAGTCTCTCCAAATTACTTCCCAACCTTGCCTCCATAGTCTCTCTCCAAATTACTTCCCAACCTTGCCCTCCATAGTCTCTCTCCAAATTACTTTCCAACCTTGCCCTCCATAGTCTCTCCAAATTACTTCCCAACCTTGCCCTCCATAGTCTCTCCAAATTACTTCCCAACTTTGCCCTCCATAGTCTCTCCAAATTACTTCCCAACTTTGCCCTCCATAGTCTCTCTCCAAATTACTTCCCAACCTTGCCCTCCATAGTCTCTCTCCAAATTACTTCCCAACCTTGCCCTCCATAGTCTCTCTCCAAATTACTTCCCAACTTTGCCCTCCATAGTCTCTCCAAATTACTTCCCAACCTTGCCCTTCCATAGTCTCTCTCCAAATTACTTCCCAACCTTGCCCTCCATAGTCTCTCTCCAAATTACTTCCCAACCTTGCCCTCCATAGTCTCTCCAAATTACTTCCCAACCTTTGCCCTCCATAGTCTCTCCAAATTACTTCCCAACCTTGCCCTCCATAGTCTCTCCAAATTACTTCCCAACCTTGCCCTCCATAGTCTCTCCAAATTACTTCCCAACTTTGCCCTCCATAGTCTCTCTCCAAATTACTTCCCAACCTTGCCCTCCATAGTCTCTCTCCAAATTACTTCCCAACCTTGCCCTCCATAGTCTCTCTCCAAATTACTTCCCAACCTTGCCCTCCATAGTCTCTCTCCAAATTACTTCCCAACCTTGCCCTCCATAGTCTCTCCAAATTACTTCCCAACCTTGCCCTCCATAGTCTCTCCAAATTACTTCCCAACTTTGCCCTCCATAGTCTCTCTCCAAATTACTTCCCAACCTTGCCCTCCATAGTCTCTCTCCAAATTACTTCCCAACCTTGCCCTCCATAGTCTCTCCAAATTACTTCCCAACCTTGCCCTCCATAGTCTCTCCAAATTACTTCCCAACCTTGCCCTCCATAGTCTCTCTCCAAATTACTTCCCAACCTTGCCCTCCATAGTCTCTCCAAATTACTTCCCAACCTTGCCCTCCATAGTCTCTCTCCAAATTACTTCCCAACCTTGCCCTCCATAGTCTCTCCAAATTACTTCCCAACCTTGCCCTCCATAGTCTCTCCAAATTACTTCCCAACCTTCCCCTCCATAGTCTCTCTCCAAATTACTTCCCAACCTTGCCCTCCATAGTCTCTCTCCAAATTACTTCCCAACCTTGCCCTCCATAGTCTCTCTCCAAATTACTTCCCAACTTTGCCCTCCATAGTCTCTCCAAATTACTTCCCAACCTTGCCCTCCATAGTCTCTCCAAATTACTTCCCAACCTTGCCCTCCATAGTCTCTCTCCAAATTACTTCCCAACCTTGCCCTCCATAGTCTCTCTCCAAATTACTTCCCAACCTTGCCCTCCATAGTCTCTCCAAATTACTTCCCAACTTTGCCCTCCATAGTCTCTCCAAATTACTTCCCAACCTTGCCCTCCATAGTCTCTCCAAATTACTTCCCAACTTTGCCCTCCATAGTCTCTCCAAATTACTTCCCAACCTTGCCCTCCATAGTCTCTCCAAATTACTTCCCAACCTTGCCCTCCATAGTCTCTCTCCAAATTACTTCCCAACCTTGCCCTCCATAGTCTCTCTCCAAATTACTTCCCAACCTTGCCCTCCATAGTCTCTCCAAATTACTTCCCAACTTTGCCCTCCATAGTCTCTCCAAATTACTTCCCAACCTTGCCCTCCATAGTCTCTCCAAATTACTTCCCAACTTTGCCCTCCATAGTCTCTCCAAATTACTTCCCAACCTTGCCCTCCATAGTCTCTCTCCAAATTACTTCCCAACTTTGCCCTCCATAGTCTCTCCAAATTACTTCCCAACCTTGCCCTCCATAGTCTCTCTCCAAATTACTTCCCAACCTTGCCCTCCATAGTCTCTCTCCAAATTACTTCCCAACCTTGCCCTCCATAGTCTCTCTCCAAATTACTTCCCAACTTTGCCCTCCATAGTCTCTCCAAATTACTTCCCAACCTTGCCTTCCATAGTCTCTCTCCAAATTACTTCCCAACCTTGCCCTCCATAGTCTCTCTCCAAATTACTTCCCAACTTTGCCCTCCATAGTCTCTCCAAATTACTTCCCAACCTTGCCTTCCATAGTCTCTCCAAATTACTTCCCAACCTTGCCCTCCATAGTCTCTCCAAATTACTTCCCAACCTTGCCCTCCATAGTCTCTCCAAATTACTTCCCAACCTTGCCTTCCATAGTCTCTCCAAATTACTTCCCAACCTTGCCCTCCATAGTCTCTCCAAATTACTTCCCAACCTTGCCCTCCATAGTCTCTCTCCAAATTACTTCCCAACTTGCCCTCCATGGTCTCTCCAAATTACTTCCCAACCTTGCCTTCCATAGTCTCTCCAAATTACTTCCCAACCTTGCCCTCCATAGTCTCTCCAAATTACTTCCCAACCTTGCCCTCCATAGTCTCTCCAAATTACTTCCCAACCTTGCCCTCCATAGTCTCTCCAAATTACTTCCCAACCTTGCCCTCCATAGTCTCTCCAAATTACTTCCCAACCTTGCCCTCCATAGTCTCTCCAAATTACTTCCCAACCTTGCCCTCCATAGTCTCTCCAAATTACTTCCCAACCTTGCCCTCCATAGTCTCTCCAAATTACTTCCCAACTTTGCCCTCCATAGTCTCTCCAAATTACTTCCCAACCTTGCCCTCCATAGTCTCTCTCCAAATTACTTCCCAACTTTGCCCTCCATAGTCTCTCCAAATTACTTCCCAACCTTGCCCTCCATAGTCTCTCTCCAAATTACTTCCCAACCTTGCCCTCCATAGTCTCTCCAAATTACTTCCCAACTTTGCCCTCCATAGTCTCTCCAAATTACTTCCCAACCTTGCCCTCCATAGTCTCTCTCCAAATTACTTCCCAACCTTGCCCTCCATAGTCTCTCTCCAAATTACTTCCCAACTTTGCCCTCCATAGTCTCTCCAAATTACTTCCCAACCTTGCCCTCCATAGTCTCTCTCCAAATTACTTCCCAACCTTGCCCTCCATAGTCTCTCTCCAAATTACTTCCCAACTTTGCCCTCCATAGTCTCTCCAAATTACTTCCCAACCTTGCCCTCCATAGTCTCTCTCCAAATTACTTCCCAACCTTGCCCTCCATAGTCTCTCTCCAAATTACTTCCCAACTTTGCCCTCCATAGTCTCTCCAAATTACTTCCCAACCTTGCCCTCCATAGTCTCTCTCCAAATTACTTCCCAACCTTGCCCTCCATAGTCTCTCTCCAAATTACTTCCCAACTTTGCCCTCCATAGTCTCTCCAAATTACTTCCCAACCTTGCCTTCCATAGTCTCTCTCCAAATTACTTCCCAACCTTGCCCTCCATAGTCTCTCTCCAAATTACTTCCCAACTTTGCCCTCCATAGTCTCTCCAAATTACTTCCCAACCTTGCCTTCCATAGTCTCTCCAAATTACTTCCCAACCTTGCCCTCCATAGTCTCTCTCCAAATTACTTCCCAACCTTGCCCTCCATAGTCTCTCCAAATTACTTCCCAACCTTGCCCTCCATAGTCTCTCCAAATTACTTCCCAACCTTGCCCTCCATAGTCTCTCCAAATTACTTCCCAACCTTGCCCTCCATAGTCTCTCTCCAAATTACTTCCCAACCTTGCCCTCCATAGTCTCTCTCCAAATTACTTCCCAACCTTGCCTTCCATAGTCTCTCTCCAAATTACTTCCCAACCTTGCCCTCCATAGTCTCTCCAAATTACTTCCCAACCTTGCCCTCCATAGTCTCTCCAAATTACTTCCCAACCTTGCCCTCCATAGTCTCTCCAAATTACTTCCCAACCTTGCCCTCCATAGTCTCTCCAAATTACTTCCCAACCTTGCCCTCCATAGTCTCTCCAAATTACTTCCCAACCTTGCCCTCCATAGTCTCTCCAAATTACTTCCCAACCTTGCCCTCCATAGTCTCTCCAAATTACTTCCCAACTTTGCCCTCCATAGTCTCTCCAAATTACTTCCCAACCTTGCCCTCCATAGTCTCTCTCCAAATTACTTCCCAACTTTGCCCTCCATAGTCTCTCCAAATTACTTCCCAACCTTGCCCTCCATAGTCTCTCTCCAAATTACTTCCCAACCTTGCCCTCCATAGTCTCTCTCCAAATTACTTCCCAACCTTGCCCTCCATAGTCTCTCTCCAAATTACTTCCCAACTTTGCCCTCCATAGTCTCTCCAAATTACTTCCCAACCTTGCCCTCCATAGTCTCTCCAAATTACTTCCCAACCTTGCCCTCCATAGTCTCTTCAAATTACTTCCCAACCTTGCCCTCCATAGTCTCTCCAAATTACTTCCCAACCTTGCCCTCCATAGTCTCTCCAAATTACTTCCCAACCTTGCCCTCCATAGTCTCTCCAAATTACTTCCCAACCTTGCCCTCCATAGTCTCTCTCCAAATTACTTCCCAACTTTGCCCTCCATAGTCTCTCCAAATTACTTCCCAACCTTGCCTTCCATAGTCTCTCCAAATTACTTCCCAACCTTGCCCTCCATAGTCTCTCCAAATTACTTCCCAACCTTGCCCTCCATAGTCTCTCCAAATTACTTCCCAACCTTGCCCTCCATAGTCTCTCTCCAAATTACTTCCCAACCTTGCCCTCCATAGTCTCTCTCCAAATTACTTCCCAACCTTGCCCTCCATAGTCTCTCTCATAATTACTTCCCAACCTTGCCCTCCATAGTCTCTCTCCAAATTACTTCCCAACCTTGCCCTCCATAGTCTCTCCAAATTACTTCCCAACTTTGCCCTCCATAGTCTCTCCAAATTACTTCCCAACCTTGCCCTCCATAGTCTCTCTCCAAATTACTTCCCAACTTTGCCCTCCATAGTCTCTCCAAATTACTTCCCAACCTTGCCCTCCATAGTCTCTCTCCAAATTACTTCCCAACCTTGCCCTCCATAGTCTCTCCAAATTACTTCCCAACTTTGCCCTCCATAGTCTCTCCAAATTACTTCCCAACCTTGCCCTCCATAGTCTCTCCAAATTACTTCCCAACTTTGCCCTCCATAGTCTCTCCAAATTACTTCCCAACCTTGCCCTCCATAGTCTCTCTCCAAATTACTTCCCAACCTTGCCCTCCATAGTCTCTCCAAATTACTTCCCAACTTTGCCCTCCATAGTCTCTCCAAATTACTTCCCAACCTTGCCCTCCATAGTCTCTCTCCAAATTACTTCCCAACTTTGCCCTCCATAGTCTCTCCAAATTACTTCCCAACCTTGCCCTCCATAGTCTCTCTCCAAATTACTTCCCAACTTTGCCCTCCATAGTCTCTCTCCAAATTACTTCCCAACCTTGCCTTCCATAGTCTCTCCAAATTACTTCCCAACTTTGCCCTCCATAGTCTCTCCAAATTACTTCCCAACCTTGCCCTCCATAGTCTCTCTCCAAATTACTTCCCAACCTTGCCCTCCATAGTCTCTCCAAATTACTTCCCAACCTTGCCCTCCATAGTCTCTCCAAATTACTTCCCAACCTTGCCCTCCATAGTCTCTCCAAATTACTTCCCAACTTTGCCCTCCATAGTCTCTCCAAATTACTTCCCAACTTTGCCCTCCATAGTCTCTCCAAATTACTTCCCAACCTTGCCCTCCATAGTCTCTCTCCAAATTACTTCCCAACCTTGCCCTCCATAGTCTCTCCAAATTACTTCCCAACCTTGCCCTCCATAGTCTCTCCAAATTACTTCCCAACCTTGCCCTCCATAGTCTCTTCAAATTACTTCCCAACTTTGCCCTCCATAGTCTCTCCAAATTACTTCCCAACCTTGCCCTCCATAGTCTCTCCAAATTACTTCCCAACTTTGCCCTCCATAGTCTCTCCAAATTACTTCCCAACCTTGCCCTCCATAGTCTCTCTCCAAATTACTTCCCAACCTTGCCCTCCATAGTCTCTCCAAATTACTTCCCAACTTTGCCCTCCATAGTCTCTCCAAATTACTTCCCAACTTTGCCCTCCATAGTCTCTCCAAATTACTTCCCAACCTTGCCCTCCATAGTCTCTCCAAATTACTTCCCAACTTTGCCCTCCATAGTCTCTCCAAATTACTTCCCAACCTTGCCCTCCATAGTCTCTCCAAATTACTTCCCAACCTTGCCCTCCATAGTCTCTCCAAATTACTTCCCAACCTTGCCCTCCATAGTCTCTCCAAATTACTTCCCAACTTTGCCCTCCATAGTCTCTCTCCAAATTACTTCCCAACTTTGCCCTCCATAGTCTCTCCAAATTACTTCCCAACCTTGCCCTCCATAGTCTCTCTCCAAATTACTTCCCAACCTTGCCCTCCATAGTCTCTCTCCAAATTACTTCCCAACCTTGCCCTCCATAGTCTCTCCAAATTACTTCCCAGTCGTTTGCACATATTTTAAAACCATTATTATTTTGCATATCTTTAACACACCTTTTCCTCATCCTGCCATTATCCATGATATTGCTTTCAAATATATGTCAGCAGATGATGAAAAGTTAACAGCAAAATCTAAAGGAGAGGTGGTGGAAATTATCAAAATATGGAAGAGTAGAATGAAGAGAAGGTAACTGAAAATCAACATTTAGCAGAGCAAATACACTAGATGGGAAAGAAAGTAAATGAAAAAAATAAAACCAGGGTAGTGGCCATGTAGTATTAATGTCTGTTGATAGGGAAATATTTTAGATCAAAATTTTAGTCTTAAAATTTATAATTCTAATATTCTTTTGTCAAAATTTGGATGTTTGATAACACTTGTCCGCCTGCTTTCAGAAGAGTGAAGATCCAGAAGAAGGAGGTGCAAAGAATGTGGAAGTTGAAGAAACTTCAGGATTCAAGAAAGTCCTCAAGAAGGCCAAAGCAAAAGCAGAGTTTTTGTCTCGTACTTTCCTTGTTGGTTTCTACATTGCCTTCCTCTTCGTGTATTTTGCTGCCTACTGTGGCACTGGTTAGATAGCTTTTGTGTATCACATTTGGATGGCAAGAAGAAATTATTATTTCTCATCCATAAGACAGATAAGGCCAGATATTAGCATTTTCCTCCCATAGTCCCATATGTACTTGTTTTTCAATTCATGATGCGGTACTATTCTCATTTCTTTGAATAATGAATTTAATTTATGGCTCATGCATTCATTGAAAAGTATTCTATGTTGATTCAGTTTTTTTATGTGAGCTATGGTTAGTATTTTTCTTAAGAGTTGCAAGGCATGTTGTTAGTTTCCAAAACTAACAATTTCTTAAAGTGCCATAAGAGATTTCCATGGTTGATACATACAACGTATCTTAGTACAGTATTCTGTAAATATCTCGAGGTTAAAATGCTTTTAAAGGAACATTTCTTTTCTGCCAGAAAGCAAAATGACTTGTTTTTTTCTTGTTCTTGCATTTGTTATAATGTGTAGTTTTCTCTTTTACTGCATCGCCTGGATCTTTTTGAATGATGCAAAACATTTATAGATTTTAACTAAACCATCATTTATAAACCAAGATTTCAAACGGGTCATCAGTTTTAGTTTTACAAAGAATAATTGTGGTAGATTCGTTTCATGTGACAGGATAAGAATCTAGAATATAACTATTGTTTTGGCATACTGTATACAGTGTTCTTATTCTAATATCAGCCTCAGTAATTAATAATGAAACACTAATCTGAGGATCCCAGTCCAAATGAAGGAAGTACACATTAATATCAAATGTTTTTTTCTTACTGTACTGTATAAGCTGTTCTGTATTTGTACCATAAATCATTATTACAATGAATGGCTGTTGACATTCCTTTGAAGTTTTCGGTAATGCTGGCATTCAGTCGACCCTTCAGAACTTAACAATCTTATATAATTTTGACTTTATAAATACAGTGGGTGTTATGTATTTTTTTATCTAAGCATGTTTTACTGGTATGTGTCTGGGAATAATTAGTGTATCATGAAGGGCATTTAATACAATGTTAATGTATTCATTATTATTATTATCATTATTATTATTATTATTATTATTATTATTATTATTATTATTATTATTATTCAAAGGGAATTTACTGTACATTACTTTTTAACAAGCTGAAATGTCATAAATATTACTGACAATCTTCCTTAGAAAAAGAATAATGAATGGTTTAAAGGCTGATGAATAGCTTTAGACTCTTAATGAATAAATTAGCAAATGCAAATAAAAAGACACTGGCAAAGTTTATTGTAATTTTTATATTGTGTTTTTGTATTCAGGAAAACTATAGTTCTGATACATATATTTAGAACAACAGGAAAATGTTTATCTAATAGGTTATTAAACTAATCATTTTAAGATTTCTAATAAACCCAAACCTTAGATACTTACCTGCTTAGTTCAAATTTACTAACTTCTTTTGTTTATTGAAATTTGTCAGCGTTGGATATGTGAGTAGGTCAAAATCTATCCTTAAGGGTTGTGGTGCCCAATGTGGTAACGTCCCTGACTGATGAACGACAGACTGGGGTTCGAGTTCCACTCAAACTCATTAGTTCCTTTGGTCGCTGCAACCTCGCCGTCCTTGTGAACTAAGGATGGGAGGTTTGGGGGTCCTATAGGTGTATCTGCTGAGTCATCAGCAGCCATTGCCTGGCCCTCCTTAGTCCTAGCTTGGGTGGAGAGGGTCTTGGGCGCTGATCATATGTAATATGATCAGTCTCTTGGGCATTGTCCTGCTTAATAGGGCAATGTCACTGTCCCTTGGCCCTGCCATTCATGACCGACCTTTAAACCTTTAAGGAAACATATTCTACATCTTTTTGCTCGTGGTAAGCCATTATCCTTTGTAACTTGAATGAGATTTTTGGAAAGGTTTTGGCATCATATGCTAATTGTGTAAATGGTGTGTCAATGAAGCTTTACAATGTTTAAAAGTAAGGGAATGCTCAGCTATGATATTTTCATATTTGTTAATCCTTTACAAGGGAGCACTTTGCATATTTTTTTCTCCATATTTTCTCAAACTCGTGATCTAGTAATTTCTCAAGGAAGCCTTCAACATGGGTTGCTTCTGAAATATGATGTAAAGTTAGGCTAATATTTTTATTTCCCTTTGTAAATAAATACTGTTTTGTATTGCATCAATGTTCAGCCTTGGCAGTTGTCTATGTATTATACATGTTTGCATATCCTAGTTTGTGTTGCTCGAATTTTAGTCCTTTTTCTAATTTCATCATATCTAATCAAATTGCTGTGCCTTTCTTTAGAGCTTTGGTCCTGCAAGTCCAGCTAATGATAAGCAGAAGTTAACTTCATGGCTTTACTGTATTTTCATATTTTCATATAACATATCATTTTTGGAAATTCTTGCAGTGTTTATCAATGCTTCCTTTAATTAATAGAAAATGGAGGATGCGTTGTATATTCAACAGAAGGTTTAAATATAGTTACATTTCATACCACAGGAAGTTAGCGAGAAAATACATTAATGATTAGGGTTATAAATTGTCTGCATGTACTGTGAAATAAAGAATATGATTAATTAATTTCCCCCTCTTGGCCTAAATTATGAATGGAAATTTGAGAACTTCCATTCACTTTCTCTGTGGAAATGTTACTATAAATAAAAGTCCCCTTAACTTCAAGAAGTTTTTTGTGATATCCATGAATTAGACAAGTCAAGACTTCAAGCACTTCAACCTCAAAAGGATCTGTTATCAAGACAGGAAGAGTTGTCATGAAACCCGAAAAATCATCTATGTAGGACCAGATCGCATGTCGGAGCTGCTTGATTTATTCTACCAAAGGAGAATAGGGCAATACTGTGTTCTCTCATATGATAACCCCTGTGACGGGGTTGCTTTCATCCTGCCTTCTTAGTCACAGCCTCTCTCGGCCCGTCACACCCCTTTAATATTTCCATGGAACGTCCTGCAATACCTATTCAAAATGCTAGCTGTTAAAAGGTTTGAAACTTTAGAAATTTAAATCTCTGTTGGGTCCTTAGAAGGCCAGGGTGATCTTCGAATTATCTCACATCAGGGGTCGGCATGTTTGTTAATGAAAATGAGATTTATACTTTCATCAACTGTATGTGAATAAGTATTTGAGTATCAGCCATTTTTCTGTAAGAATAAAAGTAATTCTAATATGTAACGCCATGATGATAGAAATATTTGCAACTTATTTTCAATGTGCCTTCCTATTTCTAATATTTCTCTTTTAGTGTTTCATATCTGGAAATTTTGAAAAGGGAAAATTTTCTTATTGTTTTATCATGACAGTTTTAGGTAATATTATCCCTTGCCATAATGAATGAAATGAATGTAAAAGTGGAAGTTTTGCCTTACATTGTTAAATCGGGCGGGTCACAACACAATTCCCCAAAATTTGTACCGGCTCCGTAACACTCCCGCTGTGTGGGACAGTTTCAGTTTTCTAAGATACTCATGGTGAGGGGTAGATGGAGATGATTTGGGCATACTCTTCGCACTCCCGAAAAGAGATTTGTTCACCAAACATTCAGCTGGGCTCCACAAAGCACTAGAAGAGTTAGAAGACCCAGGCCTACATGGCTGAGGACTATGAAGCGTGAAGTTGGAGATGATGAATGGAGAAGTATTGAATTAAAAGCTCAATATAGAGACGACTAGCAAAATCTAACTGAGGCCCTTTGTGTCAATAGGCGTAGGAGGAGATGATGATGATGGTAAAGATACTCTGCAGCATAAGGTCATTTTACCTAATGTATTTACTGTGATTTTTTTGTTTTTCTTTTACATGAAATTAGAAGGCGTACAAGGGAAATCAATGTTTGAAAAAGCTGTTTGAGATTGATCTTTTAAAAAATCCAAAAGAATTTTCTAAGAAGAAATCATGTAAATGGGATTAATTTGTTCAATGTCTTTAAAATTTAGGCCTACCCATTGTTCAAGATTTTAATAATAATTTTATGTGTAGAAATACCTTATACATGTATACTTTACAGTACGTAAATTCATACGCAAAAAAAAAAATGAAATAATTTCCATTGTTAGCACAAATGAATTGGATCCTACAGTGGATTCACATTGCTATTATATTAATAACTGTGCAATTGTTAGATTTGATTATAAACAACCACAACTAATCTTCATCCACTGCAATATGATGTCGACCGGCCTGGGAAAGTTGAGCTCATTCCAGCAAAAACACTGAAGCCTTCAAGATCTTGAGATGGAATTGAAACTATACTTTTAAAATGATCCAGGATTCCCATTATTGTAGTTGAAATCAAAATAGTTACCACATATAAAGGATATGAAAAGAGATGAATTAGATTATTATTACATAAGTAGAACAGTTATTGAGTTGAATGTGGTAAACTTGCTAAACAACCGATAAATAAGGATTATTAATTACCCAAGAAATAATCAAGTAGAAGATTTAAGTACATTATTCAAAATGTCAAAAGAAACAAATGGGAATAATAGAATATTGTAGTATTAAAAACAGAAAGAGCAAGAAATGGAAAAGAATGAGAAATAAGATGAAACTTTGAAGATGCATCAATCATAATTATTTTACGGTAATAAACAAAAGAGATAAAAATTTATCAAGAGAAGAACAAAGCTGCAAGAGCCTCAAACTAGTGTTTCAGAAAAAAAGGATGTTTAAGATTATATAAACTAAAAAGAACAGAACTCAAAGCAATATTATGAGTGAGTAGTGTGACTTAGGAATTCAGTGAACAGAAAAAAAATAATAGGTCTAACTACAGCCTACAGCAATCTCAGGTAAAATGATAGAGTGTGTAGAAGATGTAAAGAAAGAACAAACTATTTTGCCATTGCCCTATCAAGCAGGTCAATGTCCTAGAGATTGACCATTTATTCATATGGTCAGCACCCAAGCCCCCTCTCTGCTCAAGCTAAGACCAAGGAGGGCCAGGCAATGGCTGCTGATGACTCAGCAGATAGGTCTATAGGCTCCCCCAAACCCCCATCCTTAGCTCACAAGGATGGTAAGGTTGTAGCGACCAAAGAAACTAACGAGTTTGAGCGGGACTCGAACCCCAGTCTGGCGTTCGTCAGTCAGGAACGTTACCTACAATCAAGGAAATGAAAATGGAGACGCCAAAAAATATTCAATGAGATATCGATGGAAAGCTGGGATCAATAGACGTAAGTTGTGATGCATATGGAAGTTTTAATATAAAAGATTGTGTCAGATATGCGAAAAATCATATTTTAGAATATATATATATATATATATATATATATATATATATATATATATATATATATATATATATATATATATATATATATATATATATAATATATATATATATATATATATATATATATATATATATATATATATATATATATATATATATATATATATATATATATATATATATATATATATATATATAGATATATATATATATATATATATATATATATATATATATATATATATATATATATATATATATATATATATATATATATATATATATATATATATATATATATATATATATATATATATATATATATATATATATATATATACTGTATATATATATATATATATATATATATATATATATATATATATATATATATATATATATATATATATATATATATATATATATATATATATATATATATATATATATATATAAAAAATATGCTTACCATTGAAGAAAAATGCAGCGCCTGAATATAGAATGGAAATAGAAGAAATAAAATGGGGAAAAGTGCACAGAAAAAATATATGGGAAAAAGATGAATATAGCAAAGAAATTCATCCCATCTTTAGATTGACCAAAACAAGTAGGTTAAACTTTCTTGACATAGGAGCGAATTTCTGTTTAAGTCACGTAGGTAATGCAAAGAAGTTGATATCTCCAAGAAACCAGGTAGCAGTAGTACTATACAGGGAGAAAAGGCTGCTTTAAGATTAAATGGTGAAGAGAGAAATGAAGGATGAAGAGTAGCGGGAGCAAGACATCCCATTTCTTACTTTTTCTCTGAGATTACTCGGCAAAGACAAGCTAGATAATATTACAGCGATATCAAAAGGAAGCAAATATAAGTTATTAAAAGAAGAATGTAAATTTAAATGCTAATTGTTGAAAAATTAAACGAAGAAAAGGAAGGAGGTGTCGTTGAAAAGGCAAAGTCCCGTTACTAGGATTATTACTTCTTGAGTAACTCCGACTGTCGAAACTCGAAAGCAGTGTCACTTCCTAATTCTTGAACCGTGTGTTTGTCAGTCCCTTCGCTAAAATTTGGCTTATTTGCTGTTTATCGATTCAGAATATATCAGGTATGTCTACAAAAGTCACATGAGTTTGTTAATGCAATAGTTTTAAGGGTAATTGTGTAGGAGACCTCCGGGCTCGATTTAAAAGTTTCTAAAAGTAGAAAACGAAAGAAAACAGTAAATTAGAGCTACAGTTACCTTGAAACTGTGAGATAATCCTCCTACAACCACCTAACTCTTACACAGAAAATGTAAGCATAAACCTGCTACTACAATTATGGGGGACCCCAGTGGGAAGCGGGGTTTTTGGGTGGGGGGAGGAGGAGAAAAGTGATTTTTCGGGGCACTACCGAACCTAATACAACTACCTACCCTACCCTAGGGGCCATGTACTCCTACCTAGGCCTACCGGGGGGGGGGGGCCCGCCCCCTCTTAAGGCCACAGTAATTTTCAGGGTACCACCGAACCTAAGACACCTACCTAACCTAGCCTATGGGGCCCTGTACCCCTACCTAGGCCTACCGGGGGGGGGGGGGTTTCATAGTGCACTAGTTTGTCTGCGGATTATAGTGGTTACAGGGCTCATTTGAGCAAAAATAAGACACAGTCAACAATAACAACAGACTTAGAAAATTCAGGGAAGACAAGAGTAACGTGAGTTTGATAGTCGATATTTCGACTATTAATGAGGTTACACAACGTTAGCGTAAACTGCAAACTACCACATACCTTACTGTTATGGTGTAGGTGGATTGCACCTCCTCTTCCTTTTCCCACGAGTAACCACACTACGATCACACCGGAATGCTAATTTGTTGTAATCTATACGGCACACATTTTCACAATTAGGGCACTTTTTCTCTGCCAAAATCAAACCATGACGTTGAGCAAATGCAATTAGCAAATCAACTTTCCCTGAATAATGTACACAAAAATCCCCATAAGAAATAAAGCAATTGTCACAAGTGACACAGTCGGAACGGGATGAAGGTCCTGCTAATTGCTCCATACTTCACGGCAAAATGAGCTTTTCAGTTTGAAGGGAGATCCGAGACGTGCAAAAATATTCCTCCGCGGAACTTCACGTAAACTGTGGTAACTGGTGGAAAAATAGCAGGGATAAGTGAAGTAATAAGTGTCAGCATTGGCTAGATTTGTAAAAACCGCCATGATTGGTTTTCAAACAGTGTGACGTCAAGAAAACACCTGTTATTGGTTAGAATAGCATTGAGAACTAGTCTGCCATACGCAGTAAGGCGGTGAAACAGCTCATTTTAGCCAAGACATCACACAGCAAACAAAAACAAACACTTAGAAAAAATCCAAGTGAAACAACTATACACACTAATATCTTCGTTAAATAGAAGCTGCTCATATATTGACTATTATATAAGCGTTCTATATGATATAATAGTGAATTGTAGGTGTTTAAATTCTTCAAGATCTTCCGCGGAGCTCTCCTACACATTTACCGTTTTAAGTCATATACTTTAATGGGTGACCATTAAATTCTTAATTGTTTGTGCCAGATGTGTACTGGTAGGGGTAATCAGTGCACTGCAGTGGGATATGAGTGAGGAATTTCCGTTATTAATATAGTTCTGGTCGGGATTACATTTCACAAGAAATACATTGCATTATAGATAAATCCAGTTTTCTGAGAAAATTACCTCCATTTCCGTCGCAAATAATTATTCAATGAGACATAGGCTACTCTAATCGTATCATTGCAGATTATCACAGGGTAGTGTAACCGGTATTATTGTAGTGTATTACAGGGCAAAGTAACCTTGGAAAAAAACTAGTTTTTCTTATAGAAAAAAATATGCTCTTCGAAAATGACACTCGTTCCCGTCGCAAATGAATAGTTTCAGAAATATATATACAGTATATCTATATCTTACGATAATGGGGGACCCCCAGTGGGAACTCGGGGTTTTGGGTTGGGAAAACATACTGGGGAAACGATATATAACTGTAGAACAAGCCTTTTCCCCTCTATACATTACCTTCTTGAATGTATAATAAACGGAGGAAAATACAAAACAGTATAGCTGGTTAAACTTTGGAGGCGCCGTTGCAAAGACTATGTCTCATGAAAAATACAGTAACCAGTGCTGCCAACGTGTAATGTAGATCAAATGTTAACGTATCATGCTAACATTAGCAGTTTTTTTCATATACATATATCGCGGATTTTCCGGAAATTTCGAAAATACCGCGATGTGACCAATGGTGCGAGATTGGAGAAAGTAAGGAAAATTGAATCATGATTGATTTTCAATATAAATGAAACTTTGAGGAGCAACAAAGATATCATTTGTTAGAGTGATAGAGAGAGGTAAGGAATGGGAGGTAGTGAAAAGTAGCCCACAGAGAGAGAGAGAGAGAGAGAGAGAGAGAGAGAGAGAGAGAGAGAGAGAGAGAGAGAGAGAGAGAGAGAGAGAGAGGGGGGGTTTAAATGTAATAAACAAAAAAATTTGATAGGTTATAACACATTGGTGCTTATGTAATATCAACTGTATACTGTAGACGGTTTGAATAAGTT
>NC_090751.1:86146904-86151904 GCF_036898095.1 Palaemon carinicauda
TCCAATAGGTTGCGTCCATTACACTCTGCAGAGATCTATTTTGTTTAAAAGCCACTGAAGTAGCGACAGCTCTAACTTCATGTGTCTTTACCTTCAGCAAAGCATGGTCTTCTTCATTCAGATGGGAATGAGCTTCTCGTATCAACAGTCTGATATAATAGGAAACTGCATTCTTTGACATAGGTAAAGAAGGTTTCTTAATAGAACACCATAAAGCTTCTGACTGTCCTCGTAAAGATTTAGTTCGTCTTAAATAGAACTTAAGAGCTCTAACAGTGCATAAGACTCTTTCTAGTTCATTTCCAACCATATTTGAAAGGCTTGGAATATCGAACGATTTCGGCCAAGGACGAGAAGGTAGCTCGTTTTTGGCTAGAAAACCAAGCTGTAAAGAACATGTAGCCGTTTCAGATGAAAATACGATGTTCTTGCTGAAGGCGTGAATCTCACTGACTCTTTTAGCTGTGGCTAAGCAAACCAGGAAAAGTGTCTTTAAAGTGAGATCTTTAAAGGAGGCTGATTGTAGTGGCTCGAACCTTTCTGACATCAGGAATCTTAGTACCACGTCTAAATTCCATCCAGGTGTAGCCAAACGACGCTCCTTCGTGGTCTCAAAAGACTTAAGGAGGTCCTGTAGATCTTTGTTGTTGGAAAGATCTAAGCCTCTGTGACGGAAGACTGTTGCCAACATGCTTCTGTAACCTTTGATAGTGGGAGCTGAAAGGGATCTTTCTTTCCTCAGGTATAATAGGAAGTCAGCTATTTGGGTTACAGAGGTACTGGTCGAGGATACTGATACCGACTTGCACCAATTTCGGAAGACTTCCCACTTCGACTGGTAGACTCTAAGAGTGGATGTCCTCCTTGCTCTAGCAATCGCCCTGGCTGCCTCCTTCGAAAAGCCTCTAGCTCTAGAGAGTCTTTCGATAGTCTGAAGGCAGTCAGACGAAGAGCGTGGAGGTCTGGGTGTACCTTCTTTACGTGTGGCTGACGTAGAAGGTCCACTCTTAGAGGAAGAGTTCTGGGAACGTCCACCAGCCATTGAAGTACCTCGGTGAACCATTCTCTCGCGGCCCAGAGGGGAGCAACTAACGTCAACCTTGTCCCTTCGTGAGAGGCGAACTTCTGCAGTACCTTGTTGACAATCTTGAACGGGGGGAATGCATAAAGGTCTAGATGGGACCAATCCAGTAGAAAGGCATCTATATGAACTGCTGCTGGGTCCTGGGATCGGTGAGCAATATATTGGGAGCCTCTTGGTCATCGAGGTTGCGAAGAGATCTATGGTAGGTTGGCCCCATGTGGCCCATAGTCTCTTGCACACATCCTTGTGTAGGGTCCATTCTGTTGGGATGATTTGACCCTTCCGACTGAGGCAATCCGCCATGACATTCATATTGCCTTGTATGAACCTCGTTACTAGAGAAAGGTTTAGATCTCTTGACCAGGTGAGGAGGTCCCTTGCGATCTCGTACAACGTCATAGAATGGGTCCCTCCTTGCTTGGAGATGTACGCCAAGGCCGTGGTGTTGTCCGAGTTCACCTCCACCACTTTGCCTTGAAGGAGGGACTTGAAGCTTTTCAAGGCCAGATGAACTGCCAGTAGCTCCTTGCAGTTGATATGTAACGTTCTTTGATTCGAGTTCCACGTTCCCGAGCATTCCCGACCGTCTAATGTCGCACCCCAGCCCGTGTCCGATGCGTCCGAGAAGAGAACGTGGTTGGGGGTCTGAACAGCCAAGGGCAGACCCTCTCTGAGGTTGATACTGTCCTTCCACCAAGTCAGTGCTGACTTCATCTTCTCGGAAATGGGGATCGAGACCGCTTCTAGCGTCTTGTCCTTTTTCCAGTAAACAGCTAGATGAAATTGAAGGGGACGGAGGTGTAGTCTCCCTAACGAAACGAACTGTTCCAGGGATGATAGCGTCCTTATCAGACTCATCCACTGTCTGACTGAACATTGTTTCTTCTTTAGCATGTTCTGGATGCATACCTGGGCTTGACTTGTTCTGGGGGCCGACGGAAAAGCCCGAAAAGCTTGACTGTGAATCTCCATCCCTAAATACACTATAGTTTGGGATGGGACCAGTTGGGACTTTTCCATATTGACCAGGAGACCCAATTCCTTGATCAGATCTAGAGTCCACTTTAGATTCTCCAGACAGCGACGACTGGAAGAAACTCTTAGAAGCCAGTCGTCCAAATAGAGGGAGGCTCTGATATCCGCTAAATGCAGGAATTTGGCAATATTCCTCATCAGCCTCGTAAACACAAGAGGAGCCGTGCTTAGGCCAAAGCACAGGGCTTGAAATTGGTAGACAACCTTGTCGTAAACGAATCTCAGAAAAGGTTGAGATTCTGGGTGGATGGGGACGTGAAAGTATGCGTCCCTTAGGTCTAAAGAGACCATCCAGTCTTCCTTTCTGACCGCTGCTAGAACTGACTTTGTGGTCTCCATGGCGAACGTCTGCTTTGTGACAAAGACAATCAGCGCACTGACGTCTAGCACCGGTCTCCACCCTCCTGTCTTCTTTACCACTAAGAAGAGACGGTTGTAGAAGCCCGGGGATTGATGGTCCCGGACTTTGACTACCGCTCCCTTTTGTAGCAAGAGAGACACCTCCTGCTTCAAAGCTAGCCTCTTGTCTTCCTCTTTGTACCTGGGAGAGAGATCGATGGGAGACGTTGCTAGAGGGGGTTTGCGGACAAACGGGATCTTGTACCCTTCTCTGAGCAACTTCACAGATTGTGCATCTGCGCCCCTTTTCTCCCAGGTCTGCCAGAAGTTCTTGAGTCTGGCTCCCACTGCTGTCTGAAGAAGGTGGCAGTCAGACTCTGCCTTTAAAGGACTTGGTACCTTTCTTTTTCCCACGTCTCCCTTCGCATGAGCACCTCCTCTGCTGGAGGCTCTGCCACGAAAGGGCGGAATGAATCTGGACGCTGGAGTGTCCATCCTGGGTCTAGATACGGTAGGCAAAGGGGTGGCTTTGCGGGCAGAGGACGCAACCAGGTCATGGGTGTCCTTCTGAATCAAGGAGGCAGCAATCTCCTTTATCAATTCCTCTGGGAAGAGGCACTTTGAGAGAGGAGCAAAAAGAAGTTCCGATCTCTGACACGGTGTTACTCCCGCTGACAGGAACGAGCAAAGGTTTTCCCGTTTCTTGAGGACCCCGGAAACGAACGAAGCCGCAAGCTCACTGGATCCGTCACGTATGGCCTTGTCCATACAGGACATAATGAGCAAGGAAGCTTCCTTGTCAGAAGGGGAGATCTTCCTGCTCAAAGCTCCCAGACACCAGTCCAAAAAGTTAAAAACCTCGAAGGCTCTGAACACTCCTTTCAACAGATGGTCTAAGTCTGAAGGAGACCAACAAATCTTAGAGCGTCTCATGGCTAGCCTGCGGGGAGAGTCTACTAGACTTGAGAAGTCGCCCTGGGCAGAGGCAGGAACTCCCAAGCCGAGAACTTCTCCCGTGGCATACCAGACGCTCGATCTGGAAGAGAGTCTCGCAGGGGGAAACGTAAATGCTGTCTTCCCAAGGTTCTTTTTGGACTGCATCCAATCTCCCAACACTCGTAAAGCTCTCTTGGACGAGCGGGCGAGGACGAGTTTCGTAAAGGCAGGCGCGGATGACTGCGTGCCTAAAGCAAACTCAGATGGAGGAGAGCGTGAGGCCGCAGATACAAACTGATCAGGATACATCTCCCTGAACAGTGCAAGAACTTTCCTAAAGTCCAAGGAGGGTTGCGTGGTCTTGGGTTCGTCGATGTCCGTATGCGGGTCGTCAATGTGTGCAGCGTCGTCATCATCAGAGAGTCCATCATCTGAAAACTGAGGAGGAAGCGGCAAAGGAGTAGGAATCGGCTGGTCAGCTGAATCCGGCAGCACGGGTGCACGCGTGACTGAACCGGACGCAACGTCATGGAACTGTTGCCCAGTCTGTGAACTGGCAACAACCATAGCAGCGCGGGGACGCAAAGCGTCTACTCCAGACTGTCTAGTCTGTTGTGGGCGAGTAGAGGTAACCACACTTGGTTGCGAAGGTTGACGCACCGCGTCAAAACAAAACAACTTAGGCTGTTGTTGTAACTCGCGAACGTCAACGGAAGGTTCCGTGCGTCGCTGAACGTCAACATGCGGCTAGCAGGGTACACTGGAACGCATGGGTGGCGGGACTCTCACAGCTGGAGTGCGGGAGAAGGTAGCCTCAGCGTCCACTGGACGCACAACCGTGGTTGGTTGTAGGCTAGAGGTTGGTGCAGCGTCAACCTTCTCCGTACGAAAGTCCTGCATCAATGACGTTAACTGTGACTGCATGGTCTGCAGCAAAGACCACTTAGGGTCTACAGGAGCAGGTGCGGCAACAGACGGTGTTACTGCCTGATGCGGTACCACTTTCCCTCTCTTAGGAGGTGAGCAGTCATCGGAAGACTGCAGCGAGTCCGAACTGACCCAGTGGCTACAACTGGGCCGTTGGACTTGCGCGGAAGGGACCGACTTGCGCTTAAGAGGCCGCGAGACCTTGGTCCATGGTTTCTTTCGAGAAACCTCTTCCGCAGACGAGGAATAAATGGGCTCTCTCGTCTTCGTGTGGGTGGGGCGATCTTGGTTAGATACACCCGAAACCACGGAGGGAACGTCTGTTCGCTGATTAAAGCCTCTCGAACCCTTTGGTCGTACGACATTGCTTCTCCCCTGGGCTTGGGAGCTTGCAAGAGGTCCCGGACTGGGAGGACGACAGGCACGAACAGACGAACCCTCAAGCGCAACACTATCTACAACACTTTCCACAACACTACCACTCACTTTGTCACTACCCACTGCACTCTTACACTTCAACTCCTTGACGTCTGCCATGAGTTGGTTACGGTCACTAGCCAATGACTCGACTCTCTCACCCAGAGCCTGTATGGCACGCATCATATCTGCCATCGAAGGTTGTTGAGTGCTAGAAGGGGGATCAGGAGCAACCACTACAGGGGAAGGAATAGGTTGTGGG
>NC_090751.1:86154404-86189404 GCF_036898095.1 Palaemon carinicauda
CTCGTAAGGGCTTAGTACGAGCTAAGTAGAACTTGAGAGCTCTAACTGGACACAGTACTCTTTCAAGTTCGTTGCCTACGATCTCTGACAGGCAAGGTATATCAAATGACTTAGGCCAAGGACGAGAAGGCAGTTCATTTTTGGTCAGGAAACCAAGTTGAAGTGAACATGTGGCTTTATCTGTGGAAAAGCCGTTCTTACTGAAGGCATGAATCTCACTGACCCTTTTAGCCGAAGCCAAGCACACTAAGAAAAGTGTCTTGAGGGTGAGATCCTTCAGGGAGGCTGAATGTAATGGCTCAAACCTGTCTGACATCAGGAACCTTAGGACCACGTCTAAGTTCCATCCAGGAGTTGCCATACGACGTTCCTTAGAGGTCTCGAAAGACTTGAGGAGATCTTGGAGATCTTTATTATTGGAAAGATCTAAGCCTCTATGTCGAAAGACCGAAACCAACATGCTCCTGTAGCCCTTAATAGTGGGTGCTGAGAGGGAGCGAACATTTCTCAGATGTAAGAGAAAGTGCGATTTGGGCTACAGAGGTACTGGAAGAGGACACAGATGCTGACTTGCACCAGTCTTGAAAGACTTCCCACTTCGACTGGTATACTTTGATGGTAGAAGCTCTCCTTGCTCTCGCAATCGCTCTGGCTGCCTCCTTCGAAAAGCCTCGAGCTCTTGAGAGTCTTTCGATAGTCTGAAGGCAGTCAGACGAAGCGCGGGGAGGCTTTGATGAAGCTCCTTTACGTGGGGCTGCTGTAAGAGATCTATCCTTAGAGGAAGACTCCTTGGAATGTCTACCAGCCATTGAAGTACCTCTGTGAACCACTCTCTCGCGGGCCAGAGGGGAGCAACCAACGTCAACCTTGTCCCTTCGTGAGAGGCGAACTTCTGCAGTACCTTGTTGACTATCTTGAATGGTGGGAATGCATACAAGTCCAGGTGAGACCAGTCCAGTAGAAACGCATCTATGTGGATCGCCTCTGGATCTGGGACTGGCGAGCAATAGATTGGGAGCCTTTTGGTCAACGAGGTGGCAAAGAGGTCTATGGTGGGTTGACCCCAAGTCGCCCAAAGACTCTTGCACACGTCCTTGTGGAGGGTCCATTCCGTGGGGATCACCTGACCCCTCCGACTGAGACAGTCTGCCAAGACGTTCAAGTCCCCCTGGATGAATCTTGTCAACAGGGAGATGCCTCGATTTTTTGACCATATGAGGAGGTCCCTTGCGATCACGTACAGCGTGTGGAAGTGAGTGCCTCCTTGCTTGGAGATGTACGCCAAAGCTGTGGTGTTGTCTGAATTGACCTCTACCACTTTGTTTCGAAGAATGCTCTCGAAATTCATCAAGGCCAAGTGGACTGCTAATAGCTCCTTGCCGTTGATGTGCATGCTCTTCTGAACTGAGGTCCAAAGACCCGAGCATTCCCGACCGTCTAGAGTCGCACCCCAACCCAAATACGACGCGTCTGAGAACAACACGTGGTTTGGGTTCTTGACTGCTAGGGACAGACCCTCTCTCAGACTTATGTTGCTGTCCCACCAGTTCAGGCATGCTTTTACTGGCTCGGAGACCGGGATTGATACAGCCTCTAAAGTCTTGCTCTTGTTCCAGTGAGAGTCTAGATGGAACTGGAGAGGGCGAAGGTGAAGTCTCCCTAGCGAGACAAACTGCTCCAGGGATGACAGAGTCCCTACGAGACTCATCCAACTTCTTACTGAACAACGTTCTCTTTTCAGCATGAGTCGGACTTTAAGCAGGGCTTGTTCTATTCGGGTCGCAGACGGAAAAGCCCGAAAAACTAGACTGCGAATCTCCATCCCCAAATAGAGAATCGTCTGGGATGGAATCAGTTGGGACTTTTCTAAGTTGACCAAAAGTCCCAACTCCTTTGCCAGACCCAACGTCCAGTGTAGATCCTGCAGACAGCGATGACTGGACGATGCTCTGAGAAGCCAGTCGTCCAAGTACAGGGAGGCTCGAATTCCCGATAAATGAAGGAATTTTGCCACATTCCTCATGAGCCTCGTAAACACGAGAGGAGCAGGACTGAGGCCGAAGCACATTGCTCGAAACTGGTACACCACATTCCTGTAAACAAACCTCAGAAACGGTTGGGAATCCGGGTGTATAGGAATGTGGAAGTACGCATCTCGCAGGTCGAGAGAGACCATCCAGTCTCCCTCTCTGACCGCTGCTAAGACGGACTTCGTGGTCTCCATCGTAAATTTTGTTTTCGTAACAAAAACGTCGAGCGCACTGACGTCTAGCACTGGCCTCCAACCTCCTGTATGCTTTGGGACTAGGAAGAGACGGTTGTAAAACCCCAGTGATTGAAGGTCCGAGACTTTCACCACAGCTCCCTTCTCTAGCAACAGAGACACTTCGTGATGTAGAGCTTGTCTCTTTGACTCCTCTCGATACCTGGGAGAGAGGTCTATGGGAACTGTTACTAGAGGAGGTCTGCGTACAAAAGGTATTTTGTACCCCTCCTTGAGCAACAGAACAGACTCTTGGTCTGCACCCCTCTTCTCCCAGGCCTGCTAGAAGTTGTTCAGTCTGGCCCCTACCGCTGTCTGAGGACGTGGGCAGTCAGACTCTGCCACGGGAGGACTTGGCTCCTCTCCTCTTACCTCTCTTTCCCTCAGCACGAGAGCCTCCCCTGCTGGGAGCTCTGCCACGAAAGGGCGGGATAAATCTAGACGCAGGAGTCTCGATTCTGGGTCTCACAACAAAGGATGAAGAAGGAGCTCCCTTGCGAGCAGAAGCAGCCATCAGGTCATGTGTGTCCTTCTGCACAAGCGAAGCAGCAATGTCCTTAATCAGCTGTTGTGGAAACAAGGCAGCCGATAAGGGAGCAAAGAGCAGTTCCGATCTTTGACAGGGAGTAACTCCTGCTGAAAGGAAAGAGCAAAGGGTTTCTCTCTTCTTCAAGACTCCCGACGTAAAGGTGGAGGCGAGCTCATTGGAGCCATCGCGGATGGCTTTGTCCATACAAGACATAATAAGTAAGGATACATCTTGGTCAGCAGACGAGATCTTCCTACTTAATGCTCCTAAAGACCAATCTTAAAAGTTAAAAACTTCAAAGGCCCTGTATACGCCTTTAAGGAGATGGTCAAGGTCCGAGGAGGACCAACAAATTTTCGAGCGTCTCATAGCCAGGCGACGGGAAGAGTCTACGAGGCTTGAGAAGTCGCCCTGGGCAGAGGCAGGGACTGCCAAGCCGAGAACTTCTCCCGTGTCATACCAGACGCTCGATCTAGAAGCTAGCTTAAAAGGTGGGAAGGCAAAGGCCGTCTTCCCCAAACTCCTCCTGGTAACCAACCAGTCGCCTAGAAGACGTAAAGCCCTCTTAGAAGAGCGAGAAAGCACTAGCTTAGTAAAGGCAGGCTTGGTAGCAGCTAAGCCTAGCGCAAACTCAGACGGAGGCGAACGAGGAGCAACAGAAACAAAATGATCTGGGAAAAGATCCTTGAAAATCATCATGATTTTCTTAAAATCCATCGAAGGTTGCACAGCCTTAGGTTCTTCTACATCTGATAAAACGTCCAAAGGATTATCATTAGGAGGAGGATCAGCAACGTCCTCATCTGAAGGAACCTCGTCCGACAACTGATGAGTCTCAAGCAAGGGAGAGACCTGCCTTGGTGGCAATGCTTGACAAGCAGAGTCCATACGCAAAGGAGCATCAGTAGCAGTCCAGGACGCTACGTCATGTAACTGCTTAACGGACTGACTAGCAACAACAACAGGAGTGGGAGGACGCTCGACGTCAAGTCGAGACTGCCTTGACTGCCTAGATTGAGCAGTTAAAACAACTCTTGACTGCGGTGCTTGACGCTCAACGTCAAAACAAGTCAACTTAGCTGGTTGGCGAACGTCCTGAACATCAACACAAGCATGCGGCAGCGGCTGAACGTCCACAAGCGGCTGAAAGTCAACACGGGATTGCATCGAGTGAGGTTCCAAGTCACGTGACTGACGTGACTTTGTAACGTCAACGTCAACAGGACGAGCAAAGGCTCGTTTGGGCGGCTGACGGCCAGGATCTCGATCAGCGTAACGGCGAGGATCATCGTGAACCTGCTCAACAGTATACTCCTCCATAAGGGAGGCAAGCTTATTCTGCATATCCTGCAGGACAACCCATTTAGGATCAACGGGAGTGGGTACGGGCCGAGACGATGGTAACGTCTGTGACTGCAAAACATTGCCTAAACTAAGACTCTGAGCCCGTGTTACGCTTTTGTTTAGGCGGCGAGCAGTCTTCCGATGACTGCACAGGGTCAGAGCTGTCCCAATGGCTACAGCCAGAATGCTGGACCTGTCCTGAAGGGACTGACTTCCGCTTTAAGGGTCTCGAAACCTTGCTCCACGGTTTCTTACGCGAGAAGCCTTCGGATGACGAGGAGAAAACCGCCTCGCTCGTCTTATGGTAGGGGCGGTCTTGACGAGACACACCCGAAACCATAGAGGGAACGTCTGTTCGTTGGTTAAAGCCTCTCGTCCCCATAAGTCCTACAACATTACTTCTCCCTGGTGCATGGGAGCTTGCAAGAGGTCTCGGACTAGGCGAACGACAAGCACGAACAGACGAACCCTCGGTCGCAACACTGATAACACTTTGCACACTAATCACTTTATCCCCACGATTTTCTAATGTGGCACTCTGACACTTTAACACTTTTACATCCGCCATGAGTTGATTACGGTCCGTAGCCAAAGATTCAACTCTCTCGCCCAACACTTGAATGGCACGCAACATATCCCGCATTGATGGTTCATGAGTGCTAGTAGAAGGTTCAGGCACAACTTCTACTGGGGAAGGATTAGGTTCAGGGGCATGGGAGGAGGAAAATTCTAATGATCTAGAGGAACTTCTCCTCACCCTATCTCTCTCTAGCATACGAGAATACTTATCAAACTCTAGCCCGTCGAATTCCGAAAGTAACACGCACTCAACACACCGATCTCCTAATTGACAGGTTTTACCCCGGCAATTAGAACACACGGTATGTGGGTCGAGAGAGGCCTTTGGAAGACGTTTGTTACAATCCCTAGCATTACATTTACGAAATTTAAGAATTGGAGAAGGGTCAGCCATTTTGAAAAGTCAAAGAAAATCCAAAAACAATCCAAAGTCATCAACAATAAAATCTATCCAAAAAAGAGTTCAAGAGTTTTAATTGAAGATAAAAACACCTGCACTGCGAAAGCTCAAAACCAAAAAGAAGTACTTCACCAAGAATGACGAAAAACTCCAGGTCAACAGCGAGTAATGGAATCAACTTGTCGACAAGACCGACAGAGAAGAACTGGAGCTGTTTACATGTATATGCGGTATCTGGCCGATAGTTGGCGCTGGTGGGCACACCCGCAACCTTCATGGCGATCGCTCGCGAGTTTTTGTGTTTTTCTGTCGAGCCGTCCGAGACGTCAGCTATTATATATTCACCGGCTAAGTTAAATATTTAAAAAAATATATATATATATGTATATATACATATATTTATATATATAAACACATATATACATATATATATATATATATATATATATATATATATATATATATATATATATATATATATATTTCAAATAAGCCATATATATTAATACATTAAAGTCTGGATTCTCTTAACGACCTCGGGATCAGAGCCCAAGGCGGAACCGCCCAAAGACTATGATATCGGACCGGCGGGGATTTGAACCCTCGCCAGGATATCTGTATGCCAGTGACCATACCACTCCGCCACGAAGGAAGATAAAAGTCAATGACAATTCTTCTATACATATACCTGTCAAATTCAGGTTTTCTGTACTTAGAATTGAAATCAACCCATCTTCACCATCGTAGCTAATTGGTAGGTTTGGGACATGGCATTCGATTAATGATAAATTTTTTGCACATTTAAACGTGTTTCTTTCATATTTCAAATAAGCCATATATATTAATACATTTAAAGTCTGGATTCTCTTAACGACCACGGGATCAGAGCCCAAGGCGGAACCGCCCAAAGACTATGATATCAGACCGGCGGGGATTTGAACCCTCGCCAGGATATCTGTATGCCAGTGACCATACCACTCCGCCACGAAGGAAGATAAAGGTCAATGACAATTCTTCTATACATATATCTGTCAAATTCAGGTTCAAATCCCCGCCGGTCCGATATCACAGTCTTTGGGCGGTTCCGCCTTGGGCTCTGATCCCGAGGTCGTTAAGAGAATCCAGACTTAAATGTCTCTCTCTCTCTCTCTCTCTCTCTCTCTCTCTCTCTCTCTCTCTCTCTCTCTCTCTCTCTCTCTTCGTGTTATACAATACTTACATTTAGATGAAGAGACTAAAATTAGTTTTCTTGGTGTCAATTAAATACGAAACGAAAAAATTATGCCGAGTCTACATCCATTTCAATCATAGCTAAAAATACGGCATCCGATTTCATCAGCAAACCACTATTTTTTGGGAAACATTTTATTCTAGAAAATTGCTACTCTTTAAATAGTTAATTGCACATTAAAAAAGCGTGTACTTTTGTTTTTAAATTTCGGGTGTGTTTCAAAAATACAGTGAACCCTCGCTACTTCGCGGTTCGACCATCGCGGATTCACCACATCGCGGGTTTTTTTCATAACCCATACAGTATATATATACATATCGCGGATTTTCCGGAAATTTCGAAAATACCGCGATATCTGAAGACCCCAAATACGATATTTCGTTACCTGTAATTCCATTAATACTGTAATTAGTAATATCTGCTCTTACTGATTGTTCATTGCATTACATATGACATATAATTCAGCACAGAAAGAAATAAAACACGGAAAGAGAATGTGATCATACGATAATTCAGTACTGTATACAGTACGTAGTAAAATTAAATCAAACATGGAACGCAAATCAGATGCAGTCATACCATATTAGAACGGTGTAAGGCTGCTGATGGCTACTAGTGCACTACAAATGTAATGGATGTGCTTCTTTTCCATGAATCTTTTGTATATACGTACGTAGTACTGCATCCAATAATATTCTTTGTTGCAAAAAATCACATTTCAAATAAGTGTACGAGAGAGAGAGAGAGAGAGAGAGAGAGAGAGAGAGAGAGAGAGAGAGAGAGAGAGAGAGAGACATATCCTACAACAAAAGCGTAAAATAACGTACGTAAAGCTGTATTATTATTATTGTTATTATTATTATTGTTGTTGTTGTTATTAAAATTATTATTGTTATTATTATTATCATTATTATTATTATTACAGTATCATTATTTATTATTATTATTATTATTATTACTGTACAGTACAGTATACGCAGGGTATCTTGTACTTTGAATTGGTAACCTACGTAGCATATAAGACGGGTTGTGATTGGTTCAAGCGCTGATAGATTTCGAATCAGAACTCAAGTTTTGTTATCTAGCCTGTGATTGGTGTTTTGACCGCATCTCCAACTTCCAGCATCTACGTTTTCGCGGTCACTTTGTCTCCCGCCGTATCGCTGTGTAGATGTTGTTAAGTTATTGTGGACTTAAATCTGTGCTGTGCGTGACTGTTTTAAGTTGAACTTTTTGTTGAACTTTCTGTTAAACCCTACTGTACAATGCCTCCCAAGCGTTCTGCTTCTACTAAGGCTGGTAGTGAGCCTAAACGCCACCGAAGGATGATGACGATTGCTGAGAAGGTGACGCTTCTCGATATGTTAAAAGACGGTAGAAGTTACGCGGCCGCAGACCTCGAAGACCTGACGAAATCGGCCAGTGAAGAAGACAGTGAAACACAGGAAGAGATCCAAGAAAATGTCGAAAAAACGGGCTTAACATTAGAACGGCTTGCCAAGCTCTGCAAGCTTGCGAAGGAGGTGAAAGAAATGTTGCAAGAGTGGGACGAGGATATGGTTCGTACTATGCAATTCTGCAACAAGATCGATGAACACATGACTCCCTACAGGATGCTCTTGCGAAAAAATAAGCAGCGGCAGCAACTTCCGATCACAATGCCCTCGGAAGAAACTGAAGAAGTGTCCCAGGAAGAAGTTGAAGAGGTGTCCCAGGAAAAGACACCTCCGTCTGAAGAGACGTAAAATACTATCATTGGCTGCACAGTAGAAGACATCATCAGCTTCATCATCATCATTTCTACTGTGCAGCATATTCATCGCCATCATCATTCAAGTTTTTCTTGAACTTCTTTCGTGGTGAGTACAGTAACAATCTTTATTTTTTACTTTAATATTCTAACATTTTGATATTTGTGCCTGTTTTAGTTTAGTACTGTATGCATTAAGTTAAACGGAAGGTTTTAAAAGTCTGAAGAGTATACATGTAACCTATCATATTTTTTTTGTTTAAAATTTACATTTACGTACGTAAAACAACCTCTCTCTCTCTCTCTCTCTCTCTCTCTCTCTCTCTCTCTCTCTCTCTCTCTCTCGTAAATTGTTTTCCTGCTTTGCTACGTACAGTATGTACTGTATGATTTTATATAGATATGGTAAATAATATTTGTAATAACATATTTTCTAAAAGTTTTTACTGTAAATATCATTATTTATCACTTTCATCATGCGCGTTAAATGCCTTCTTTGTTTACTGAGCGTGGTTGTTTACTGAGCGTACTTTATGACGCCGTCGTTTCAGGCGGCGTCATAAAGAAAAACATTTCATTTGGAAGTCCTAAGAAAAATTAAGTAAAACATTGGTAATAACAAAATCAACATACTGTATAATCAATATAATCGATGCAAAAACTAACCTATACACAGATGTGTACAGTACACTAAATGCGTTTGTTTCTTCATTATGATCAGAGAAACGTAAACAAAACATTGGTTGCCATTTTTTATCGTGCTTTTTGGCGTGTTTAGGAAACGCATGATATAAAATCGCCTTTAATATTTGTGCCTGTTTTAGTTTAGGGTACTGTAGTACATGCATTAAGTGTTCTGTACATTAAAGGGTAGTTTGTTAACAGTACTACGTACAAGGGAAGGTTTTAAAAGTCTGAATATACATGTTAAATAAATACGTAAATATGGTGTCAATACTTCGCGGATTTTCACCTATCGTGGTCGGGTCTGGAACCTATCTACCGCGATAAACGAGGGTTCACTGTAGGGTATTGTTGACTTCTTTTTGTTTTACTTTTGGCTGTGATTAAATAAGCTGACGTCTAGCTGCCGCTCTTGAGAGTGTACGAATACACTAACAAAGTATCGTTTATACCATTTCTTAACTTATTCAAACCGTCTACAGTATACAGTTGATATTACATAAGCACCAATGTGTTATAACCTATCAAATTTTTTTGTTTATTACATTTAAACCCCCCCTCTCTCTCTCTCTCTCTCTCTCTCTCTCTCTCTCTCTCTCTCTCTCTCTCTCTCTCTCTCTCTCTCTCTCTCTCTCTCTCTCTCTCTCTCTCTGTGGCCTACTTTTCACTACCTCCCATTCCTTACCTCTCTCTATCTCTCTAACAAATGATATCTTTGTTGCTCCTCAAAGTTTCATTTATATTGAAAATCAATCATGATTCAATTTTCCTTACTTTCTCCAATCTCGCACCATCGGGCACATCGCGGTATTTTCGAAATTTCCGGAAAATCCGCGATATATGTATATGAAAAAACTGCTAATGTTAGCATGATACGTTAACATTTGATCTATATTACACGTTGGCAGCACTGGTTACTGTATTTTTCATGAGACATAGTCTTTGCAACGGTGCCTCCAAAGTTTAACCAGCTATACTGTTTTGTATTTTCCTCCGTTTATTATACATTCAAGAAGGTAATGTATAGAGGGGAAAAGGCTTGTTCTACAGTTCTATATCGTTTCCCCAGTATGTTTTCCCCACCCAAAACCCCGAGTTCCCACTGGGGGTCCCCCATTAACGTAAGATATAGATATACTGTATATATATTTCTGAAACTATTCATTTGCAACGGGAACGAGTGTCATTTTCGAAGAGCATAATTTTTTCTACAAGAAAAACTAGTTTTTTTCCAAGGTTACTTTGCCCTGTAATACACTACAATAATACCGGTTACACTACCCTGTGATAATCTGCAATGATACGATTAAAGTAGCCTATGTCTCATTGAATAATTATTTGCGACGGAAATGGAGGTAATTTTCTGAGAAAACTGGATTTATCTATAATGCAATGCATTTCTTGTGAAATGTAATCCCGACCAGAACTATATTAATAACGGAAATTCCTCACTCATATCCCACTGCAGTGCACTGATTACCCCTACCAGTACACATCTGGCACAAACAATTAAGAATTTAATGGTCACCCATTAAAGTATATGACTTAAAACGGTAAATGTGTAGGAGAGCTCCGCGGAAGATCTTGAAGAATTTAAACACCTACAATTCACTATTATATCATATAGAACGCTTATATAATAGTCAATATATGAGCAGCTTCTATTTAACGAAGATATTCGTGTGTATAGTTGTTTCACTTGGATTTTTTCTAAGTGTTTGTTTTTGTTTACTGTGTGATGTCTTGGCTAAAATGAGCTGTTTCACCGCCTTACTGCGTATGGCAGACTAGTTCTCAATGCTATTCTAACCAATAACAGGTGTTTTCTTGACGTCACACTGTTTGAAAACCAATCATGGCGGTTTTTACAAATCTAGCCAATGCCGACACTTATTACTTCACTTATCCCTGCTATTTTTCCACCAGTTACCACAGTTTACGTGAAGTTCCGCGGAGGAATATTTTTGCACGTCTCGGATCTCCCTTCAAACTGAAAAGCTCATTTTGCCGTGAAGTATGGAGCAATTAGCAGGACCTTCATCCCGTTCCGACTGTGTCACTTGTGACAATTGCTTTATTTCTTATGGGGATTTTTGTGTACATTATTCAGGGAAAGTTGATTTGCTAATTGCATTTGCTCAACGTCATGGTTTGATTTTGGCAGAGAAAAAGTGCCCTAATTGTGAAAATGTGTGCCGTATAGATTACAACAAATTAGCATTCCGATGTGATCGTAGTGTGGTTACTCGTGGGAAAAGGAAGAGGAGGTGCAATCCACCTACACCATAACAGTAAGGTATGTGGTAGTTTGCAGTTTACGTTAACGTTGTGTAACCTCATTAATAGTCGAAATATCGACGATCAAACTCACGCTACTCTTGTCTTCCCTGAATTTTCTAAGTCTGTTGTTATTGTTGACTATGTCTTATTTTTGCTCAAATGAGCCCTGTAACCACTATAATCCGCAGACACACTAGTGCACTATGACGCCCCCCCCCCGGTAGGCCTAGGTAGGGGTACAGGGCCCCATAGGCTAGGTTAGGTGGGTGTCTTAGGTTCGGTGGTGCCCTGAAAATTACTGTGGCCTTAAGGGGGAGTCGCAGGGGGGGGGGCGGAGCCCCCCCCCCCGGTAGGCCTAGGTAGGGGTACAGGGCCCCATAGGCTAGGTTAGGTGGGTGTCTTAGGTTCGGTGGTGCCCTGAAAATTACTGTGGCCTTAAGGGGGGTCGCAGGGGGGGCGGAGTCCCCCCGGTAGGCCTAGGTAGGGGTACATGGCCCCCAGGGTAGGGTAGGTAGTTGTATTAGGTTCGGTAGTGCCCCGAAAAATCACTTTTCTCCTCCTCCCCCCACCCAAAAACCCCGCTTCCCACTGGGGTCCCCCATAATTGTAGTAGCAGGTTTATGCTTACATTTTCTGTGTAAGAGTTAGGTGGTTGTAGGAGGATTATCTCACAGTTTCAAGGTAACTGTAGCTCTAATTTACTGTTTTCTTTCGTTTTCTACTTTTAGAAACTTTTAAATCGAGCGCGGAGGTCTCCTACACAATTACCCTTAAAACTATTGCATTAACAAACTCATGTGACTTTTGTAGACATACCTGATATATTCTGAATCGATAAACAGCAAATAAGCCAAATTTTAGCGAAGGGACTGACAAACACACGGTTCAAGAATTAGGAAGTGACACTGCTTTCGAGTTTCGACAGTCAAGAAGTAATAATCCTAGTAACGGGACTTTGCCTTTTCAACGACACCTCCTTCCTTTTCTTCGTTTCATTTTTCAACAATTAGCATTTAAATTTACATTCTTCTTTTAATAACTTATATTTGCTTCCTTTTGATATCGCTGTAATATTATCTAGCTTGTCTTTGCCGAGTAATCTCAGAGAAAAAGTAGGAAATGGGATGTCTTGCTCCCGCTACTCTCCATCCTTCATTTCTCTCTTCACCATTTAATCTTAAAGCAGCCTTTTCTCCCTGTATAGTACTACGGCTTCCTGGTTTCTTGAAACATCAAATTCTTTGCATTACCTACGTGACTTAAACAGAAATTCCCTCCTATGTCAAGAAAGTTTAACCTACTTGTTTTGGTCAATCTAAAGATGGGATGAATTTCTTTGCTATATTCTTCTTTTTCCCGTATTTTTTTTCTGTGCCCTTTCCCCCATTTTATTTCTGCATTTTTCTTCAATGGTAAGCATATTTTTTTAATATATTCTAAAATATAATTTTTCGCATATCTGACACAATCTTTAATATTAAAACTTCCATATGCATCACAACTTACGTATATTGATCCCAGCTTTCCATAATCTCATTGAATATTTTTTGGCGTCTCCATTTTCATTTCCTTAATTGTAGGTAACGTTCCTGACTGATGAACGTCAGACTGGGATTCGAGTCCCGCTCAAACTCGTTAGTTTCTTTGGTCGCTACAACCTTACCATCCTTGTGAACTAAGGATGGGGGTTTGGGGGAGCCTATAGGCCTATCTGCTGAGTCATCACCAGCCATTGCCTGGCCCTCCTTGGTCTTGCCTTGAGCGGAGAGGGGGCTTGGGTGCTGACCATATGAATAAATGGTCAATCTCTAGGACATTGACCTGCTTGATAGGGCAATGGCAAACTAGTTTGTTCTTTCTTTACATCTTCTACATAATCTTATCATTTTACCTCCGATTGCTGTAGGCTGTAGTTAGACCTATTATTTTTTTCCTGTTCACTGAATTCCTAAGTCACACTACTCACTCATAATATTGCTTTGAGTTCTGTTCTTTTTAGTTTATATAATCTTAAACATCCTTTTTTTCTGAAACACTAGTTTGAGGCTCTTGCAGCTTTGTTCTTCTCTTGATAAATTTTTATCTCTTTTGTTTATTACCGTAAAATAATTATGATTGATGCATCTTCAAAGTTTCATCTTATTTCTCATTCTTTTCCATTTCTTGCTCTTCCTGTTTTTAATACTACAATATTCTATTATTCCCATTTGTTTCTTTTGACATTTTGAATAATGTACTTAAATCTTCTACTTGATTATTTCTTGGGTAATTAATAATCCTTATTTATCGGTTGTTTAGCAAGTTTGCCACGTTCAAGTCTACAACTGTTCTACTTATGTAATAATAATCTAATTCATCTCTTTTCATATCCTTTATATGTGGTAACTATTTTGATTTCAACTACAATAATGGGAATCCTGGATCATTTTAAAAGTATAGTTTCAATTCCATCTCAAGATCTTGAAGGCTTCAGTGTTTTTGCTGGAATGGGCTGAAGTTTCCCAGGCCGGTCGACATCATATTGCAGTGGATGAAGATTAGTTGTGGTTGTTTAGAATCAAATCTAACAATTGCACTGTTATTAAGATAATAGGAATGTGAATCCACTGTAGGATCCAATTAATTTGTGCTAACAATATTTTTTTTTTTTTTTTGCGTATGAATTTACGTACTGTAAAGTATACAGGTATAAGGTATTTCTACACATAAAATTATTGTTAAAATCTTGAACAATGGGTAGGCCTAAATTTTAAAGACATTGAACAAATTAATCCCATTTACATGATTTCTTCTTAGAAAATTCTTTTGGATTTTTTAAAAGATCAATCTCAATCAGCTTTTTCAAACATTGATTTCCCTTGTACGCCTTCTAATTTCATGTAAAAGAAAAACAAAAAAATCACAGTAAATACATTAGGTAAAATGACCTTATGCTGCAGAGTATCTTTACCATCACCATCATCTCCTCCTACGCCTATTGATGCAAAGGGCCTCAGTTAGATTTCGCTAGTCGTCTCTATATTGAGCTTTTAATTCAATACTTCTCCATTCATCATCTCCAACTTCACGCTTCATAGTCCTCAGCCTTGTAGGCCTGGGTCTTCTAACTCTTCTAGTGCTTTGTGGAGCCCAGCTGAATGTTTGGTGAACAAATCTCTCTTCGGGAGTGCGAAGAGTATGTCCAAACCATCTCCATCTGCCCCTCACCATGAGTATCTTAGAAAACTGAAACTGTCCCACACAGCGGGAGTGTTACGAAGCCGGTACAAATTTTGGGGAATTGTGTTGTGACCCGCCCGATTTAACAATGTAAGGCAAAACTTCCACTTTTACATTCATTTCATTCATTATGGCAAGGGATATTACCTAAAACTGTCGTAATAAAACAATAAGAAAATTTTCCCTTTTCAAAATTTCCAGATATGAAACACTAAAAGAGAAATATTAAAAATAGGAAGGCACATTGAAAATAAGTTGCAAATATTTCTATCATCATGGCGTTACATATTAGAATTACTTTTATTCTTACAGAAAAATGGCTGATACTCAAATACTTATTCACATACAGTTGATGAAAGTATAAATCTCATTTTCATTAACAAACATGCCGACCCCTGATGTGAGATAATTCGAAGATCACCCTGGCCTTCTAAGGACCCAACAGAGATTTAAATTTCTAAAGTTTCAATCCTTTCAACAGCTAGCATTTTGAATAGGTATTGCAGGACGTTCCATGGAAATACTAAAGGGGTGTGACGGGCCGAGAGAGGCTGTGACTAAGAAGTCAGGATGAAAGCAACCCCGTCACAGGGGTTATCATATGAGAGAACACAGTATTGCCCTATTCTCCTTTGGTAGAATAAATCAAGCAGCTCCGACATGCGATCTGGTCCTACATAGATGATTTTTCGGGTTTCATGACAACTCTTCCTGTCTTGATCACAGATCCTTTTGAGGTTGAAGTGCTTGAAGTCTTGACTTGTCTATTTCATGGATATCACAAAAAACTTCTTGAAGTTAAGGGGACTTTTATTTATAGTAACATTTCCACAGAGAAAGTGAATGGAAGTTCTCAAATTTCCATTCATAATTTAGGCCAAGAGGGGGAAATTAATTAATCATATTCTTTATTTCACAGTACATGCAGACAATTTATAACCCTAATCATTAATGTATTTTCTCGCTAACTTCCTGTGGTATGAAATGTAACTATATTTAAACCTTCTGTTGAATATACAACGCATCCTCCATTTTCTATTAATTAAAGGAAGCATTTATAAACACTGCAAGAATTTCCAAAAATGATATGTTATATGAAAATATGAAAATACAGTAAAGCCATGAAGTTAACTTCTGCTTATCATTAGCTGGACTTGCAGGACCAAAGCTCTAAAGAAAGGCACAGCAATTTGATTAGATATGATTAAATTAGAAAAAGGACTAAAATTCGAGCAACACAAACTAGGATATGCAAACATGTATAATACATAGACAACTGCCAAGGCTGAACATTGATGCAATACAAAACAGTATTTATTTACAAAGGGAAATAAAAATATTAGCCTAACTTTACATCATATTTCAGAAGCAACCCATGTTGAAGGCTTCCTTGAGAAATTACTAGATCACGAGTTTGAGAAAATATGGAGAAAAAAATATGCAAAGTGCTCCCTTGTAAAGGATTAGCAAATATGAAAACATCATAGCTGAGCATTCCCTTACTTTTGAACATTGTAAAGCTTCATTGACACACCATTTACACAATCAGCATATGATGCCAAAACCTTTCCAAAAATCTCATTCAAGTTACAAGGGATAATGGGCTTCCCAAGAGCAAAAAGATGTAGAATATTTCTTGGTGCAATATACACCTCCTGTTTCCTTAAAGATTTAAAGGCCGCTCATGAATGGCAGGGGCAAGGGACAGTGACATTGCCCTAGTAAGCAGGACAATGCCCTAGAGACTGACCATATTACATATGATCAGCACCCAAGACCCTCTCCACCCAAGCTAGGTTTAAGGAGCGCCAGGCAATGGCTGCTGATGACTCAGCAGATAGACCTATAGGATCCCCCAAAACTCCCATCCTTAGCTCATAAGGACGGCGAGGTTGCAGCGACCAAAGGAACTAATGAGTCTGAGCGTAACTCGAACCCCAGTCTGGCGTTCACCAATCAGGGACGTTAGCACACCAGCCACCACAACCATTAAGGATAGATTTTGACCTACTCACATATCCAACGCTGACAAATTTCAATAAACAAAAGAAGTTAGTAAATTTGAACTAAGCAGGTAAGTATCTAAGGTTTGGGTTTATTAGAAATCTTAAAATGATTAGTTTAATAACCTATTAGATAAACATTTTCCTGTTGTTCTAAATATATGTATCAGAACTATAGTTTTCCTGAATACAAAAACACAATATAAAAATTACAATAAACTTTGCCAGTGTCTTTTTATTTGCATTTGCTAATTTATTCATTAAGAGTCTAAAGCTATTCATCAGCCTTTAAACCATTCATTATTCTTTTTCTAAGGAAGATTGTCAGTAATATTTATGACATTTCAGCTTGTTAAAAAGTAATGTACAGTAAATTCCCTTTGAATAATAATAATAATAATAATAATAATAATAATAATAATAATAATGATGATAATAATAATAATGAATACATTAACATTGTATTAAATGCCCTTCATGATACACTAATTATTCCCAGACACATACCAGTAAAACATGCTTAGATAAAAAAATACATAACACCCACTGTATTTATAAAGTCAAAATTATATAAGATTGTTAAGTTCTGAAGGGTCGACTGAATGCCAGCATTACCGAAAACTTCAAAGGAATGTCAACAGCCATTCATTGTAATAATGATTTATGGTACAAATACAGAACAGCTTATACAGTACAGTAAGAAAAAAACATTTGATATTAATGTGTACTTTCTTCACTTGGACTGGGATCCTCAGATTAGTGTTTCATTATTAATTACTGAGGCTGATATTAAAATAAGAACACTGTATACAGTATACCAAAACAATAATTACATTCTAGATTCTTATCCTGTCACATGAAACGAATCTACTACAATTATTCTTTGTAAAACTATAACTGATGACCCGTTTGAAATCTTGGTTTATAAATGATGGTTTAGTTAAAATCTATAAATGTTTTGCATCATTCAAAAACAGCCAGGTGACGCAGTAAAAGAGAAAACTACACATTATAACAAATGCAAGAACAAGGAAAAAACAAGTCATTTTGCTTTCTGGCAGAAAAGAAATGTTCCTTTAAAAGCATTTTAACCTCGAGATATTTACAGAATACTGTACTAAGATACGTTGTATGTATCAACCATGGAAATCTCTTATAGCACTTTAAGAAATTGTTAGTTTTGGAAACTAACAACATGCCTTGCAACTCTTAAGAGAAATACTAACCATAGCTCACATAAAAAAACTGAATCAACATAGAATACTTTTCAATGAATGCATGAACCATAAATTAAATTCATTATTCAAAGAAATGAGAATAGTACCGCATCATGAATTGAAAAACAAGTACATATGGGACTATGGGAGGAAAATGCTAAGATCTGGCCTTATCTGTCTTATGGATGAGAAATAATAATTTCTTCTTGCCATCCAAATGTGATACACAAAAGCTATCTAACCAGTGCCACAGTAGGCAGCAAAATACACGAAGAGGAAGGCAATGTAGAAACCAACAAGGAAAGTGCGAGACAAAAACTCTGCTTTTGCTTTGGCCTTCTTGAGGACTTTCTTGAATCCTGAAGTTTCTTCAACTTCCACATTCTTTGCACCTCCTTCTTCTGGATCTTCACTCTTCTGAAAGCAGGCGGACAAGTGTTATCAAATATCCAAATTTTGGCAAAAGAATATTAGTATTATAAAGTTTAAGACTAAAATTTTGATTTTAAAATATTTCCCTAACAACAGAAATTAATACTACATGGCCACTACCCTGGTTTTATTTTTTTTTCCATTTAAATTTCTTTCCAATTACTATTAGCTTTGTTCTGCTAAATGTAGATTTTCCGTTACCTATTCATTCTACTCTTCCACATTTGATAATTTCCACCACCTCTCCTTTAGCTTCTGCTGTTAACTTTTCATCACCTGCTTACATATATTTGAAAGCAATATCATGGATAATGGCAGGATGAGGAAAAGGTCCGTTAAAGATATGCAAAATAAAAATGGTTTTAAAATGTGTGCAAACGATTGGGAAGTAACTCGACACTATGGAAGGCAAGGTTGGAATGGATAACGGGACTGATAAACCTGCTCTTCTCTATGGAAATGAAATGTAGATCCTGAACACAAAAGAACGGAAGAGTATGGGAACTGTTAATATGAAATATTCAAGTGATATTCGTGGCAAAAAAAGAAGGTTGAGAAATGTGGAAATGGGTAGGATAAGCGGTGAAACATTTTGTGTACATAGAAGGATAAATCAGTGTAAATAATGTAGGATAATAGGTTGAAAAAGAGAGTTAGAAGACAGGAGAGAAAACTTAAAAGTGGATGCTTATAGGAAATACAGTTTATTAAATTTTGGGGCTCAATACACAAGAAGCATCAGATTACATGGAAGATGAGAGGTCAGTGGTGTGCACAAAAATATCATCCATGATTCAGTCATCTAAGTAGGAGTGTGGCAAGTGATCATTGTCTGTTTTTAAGGACAAATGACTTTATCATATATATATATATATATATATATATATATATATATATATATATATATATATATACATATATATATATATATATACATATATATATATATATATACATATATATATATATATATATATATATATATATATATATATATATATATATATATATATATATATATATATATATACTGTAGGTGTTATATTTTACACCTTCACAATAGGTGAAAACTGTGAAGTAATGCTACACAGTATATTTTCTAATTAATTCTATATTTTTTTTTTTTATAAATTTTAGCATTTATAAAATTTCCTCACACTCTTATAAACCCATTCAACACTCTTTAACACTTTTAAAACTAAAACTTAGTGTTACGGTAGACACATTCTTACGTATTAAAGAAAAATATTTGGCCACATTCCACTCTTTAACTAGATGAATGTCAGGGTGTTTTTTTTTTTTTATTTAGGTATGTGTCTTTTTTTATCTAGCTATGAACATTTGGGCATGTGTACCGAAGTTACAGTAACCTTAATGGTTACTTGTTGCTGAAAAGGTTATTCATGTTATATTAAATTTTCAGTGTAGCCTTAATGGTTTCATTTTTTGCTAAAAAGTTATTTCCGCTGTATTTCATTTTACTGTTTTGACAAATGTTTGCTTACAGTATAGCCATGTTTCATTAATCTTCTTTAAGTCATTTTCATTATACAGTACTTCATTTTACGCGTTTTTGACTAACCCTTCACTAACGAGCTACAGTTTTTTCATCATTTAGCCTTGTACATACAGTTAACTAGTTTTACAAAGAAGTAAATTTTGTTAATAAATGCATAGGATAGGTTAAAGTGATAATTGATCTTAACTGAACTCCTTTTCTTAGAATTTATCCATTTTACAAAATGATATTAAGAGACTGACTTGAGTAATTGGAATACCCCTTGAAAATAATTTGGCTGGGGTATATACTCAGTGGATTTATGCCTCAGAGGATATCAACATGGTCACATGTCTCAAACTATCTTATCCCAAAGATTTTAAAGTTAAATTACTATTAAATCTCAACTAGTTATCTTGTGAATATACAATTATAAGCGTTTCTTACATTTTTGATCTGTGCTGCTGAGGTAAACCATCCATCTTATATCGTCATAAAGTGAAACTAGCAGGTAAGCTTTAGTACACCTTAAAACATACAGTATTGATCCCCTTATGGTTCGGCATTACTGTCTCTACTCTAATTATTGGTCAACACTTTCAGTGGGGGTGTACTATCCCGTGATAGGTTTAGCATCTGAGCACTTAGGTGATATTGATAATTACAAAGCCAATATAGAATAATTGAAAAAAATTTTGACGGTTGGTGAACTGTAACACAGCAATTTTCTGATTTGTTAGCAATCCAATCTTCCAGGTTAGGATCAGGATATCTCCACACTGAAATTTCCCACAATATATATATATATATATATATATATATATATATATATATATATATATATATATATATATATATATATATATATATGTGTGTGTGTGTGTGTGTGTGTATATATAAGGAATTTTGACGGAGAAATCTATTCCAGCCAGACGACATGGCTATCTCACCCAAAAATAGATTTTTCCTATGTCAAAATCCCTTATATATATAAGTATATATATCCATATTCATATCTATCTATTTATATATATATATATATATATATATATATATATATATATATATATATATATACATATATATATATATATATATATATATATATATATATATATATATATACGGATGAAAATCCACATAATGTAGTGTTCAAACAGAAATAAATTTCTACCTCATACTTGGGATCGAACCCTAGCCCCTTCAAATGAAAGGCCAGGTTACTTCCAACCATAGCACCAGAGGAGCCTCTGGTGGCTTGGTTGGGAGGGACCTGGGCTTTCATTTGAAGAGGATAGGGTTCGATCCCAAGTATGAGGTAGAAATTTATATATATATATATATATATATATATATATATATATATATATATATATATACACATATTTATATAATTCTACATTTAATCTGCTCTTATATTGACATGCAAGAGACAAGAAATTAAGTCCTTCGTTTTCTTACCCCTTCAGGCCCAGTATAGGTTGACTTGAGTCCTTTGATGTAGCAGACGACAATGTGGACCAGAGTTAAGAAGATGACGCAAAGAGAGAATCCAGTGAAAATATCAAAAGCCTTGATGTAAGGCACAGAAGCCAAGCCTTTGGTGAAGGTATTTGTAAAGGAAGCCAAGCTGATGAGCGGGATGAGAGTTAAGAGAAGACGTCCCAAGAACTGCTCAAAGGGAATGAAGAAGCTGAACCATGCTACCACGATGAGGAAGATAGTTGGCAGGTACAATTCCAGCAGGTAAGCTCCAAAATCTCTTTTGATTACCACTGAGACGCTGACACAAGAATAGTCACCTAAAAGGTAACACCAGGGAGATAAGTTTTATGGCAAACACATAACAGGGAATAAAAATTAATTTATGGTAACACAAAAAATCAATAAGAAATCTCTCTCTTATGGACGGTGATAATCAAAGAATGATAGGACCATTAGATATTTCAATAACAGAAACAATAGGATAAAATAAGATGCTATATTAGATCTTCATTTTCTGTCTATAAAAAGGGTCAAGTTACCTGTAGAAGTTCTAGAGTTGCAGTAACCAGTGTCAAAGCGATCCAGAGAAAATCTTCCTCCATGAAGGAACTGGCTAATTTCTGTAGGCGTTTCCTCTCGCCATACCAAAATCAAGTCTTTTGTGGTGTAGCCATCTGTAAGGAAGGAGAATTGTTTGGCATTCCTTTTGTGAAGTCTTATCCATAACCATTTTATGTGAATCACTATGAACAATGTGTCTCTACCGTTATAAATCATACACAAAACATGCGAGTCACAGAGTTAATTAGACATAACTATCATTCATTTTTGAAAATCATATCAACAAATTGCTTACAAGAAAATTACTGCCACTTACAACTGGCAATTTGCATCTTGCATTCCTGAGTGTCATGAGGGAATCGAACTAAGTTCATGGGACAGCTAAGATCCACGCTTAACCTGGAAAAATATTATAACAAAAATACGTCCTTAGTTTTCAATGAAACAAAATGTATGTTTGAATCTGACTAAGGAACCAGCTAGAATTCCAGTTACCCTCAAATTAATTAAAGGTAACCTAGTTGCAAATACTGTAATTATATTGTCTGAAAAGTACAATACAAGAATAATGCACTTGCTCTGAAAGTAATAGAAAATTAATGCATACATAGAGGGAAAAATCTCTTCGTACAGTCGTCAAATTTATTCATCTATAAATATTAATGTTTTCTTATATCATATGCTCTTACTGAAATAAAACTAAATTCAACTGCCTTTAGAAGTTAGCTCTTTTCATGAAATATTGTAATGAATTTTTTAGTCTACCTGTAAAATGATAAAAGAATGAAATAAAAGAGAAGCATAACTACCCACACTACACAGTAATTCCACTTCATTTGATACAATATACTGTAAGTGGGGTATGAAAGATTTTGCATAAAACTTTAAATATGTGCAATATTCTAAAGTACAAATGCAGAACCGAATCACATTTCAAAAATTATAAGAATACCAAACATGGTACTTAAAATACAGTAGTCAAAACAGCAAAATTGTGATAAATAACAGCTTAGTGCATTCTTTAATATAAGAATTTCAAAGAAAAAATAATAGATAACGTAGATTAAAATTTTGAACCTTTTTCTAGCCCAATGTAAAATACTGTATTTGATAGGATATAAATTTCACAGAAATTTGTGATGAAGACAAAGAAGTAAACATTTTAATTTCTGATCCTATTGCTACTTTTTTTTTTTTTTTGCATAAAAAGAGTAAGAAGCTTAGGCATAATGATTCACAAACTACTACTATCAGAAATGCTCAAATTGAAAGTATACTTTCTTCTCACAAGTCCCTTGAAGATTATTGAATGGCATTAAGGTAACATTGCTGAATTAGAAAAAAAAGACATTTGGGAATCATAAGAATATTACCTGGTACTGTATGTGACATTTCCATCAGGGTATACTCTAAGGTAGTTTTCTGGGTGAACTGATTTGTACTGAGTGGTGAAGGCATTCTTGAAAAAGGCATCAGGGATCCACGCCATTTTGGGGTTTAGTACCACAACGTTGTTAACACCTTGAAGAATAATAATAAAATTGGTCTTTTTTTTTTTTTTTTTTTTTTGATAAGAATAAGATAAATGTAATGAGAGCTCCAAATGGATACATTTAATGCAATCATAAGGAAATAGAATGACATGAAAATGTTTCAGCAATACAGAACTTTCGTAGACTTGAACTTTGACTGAGTACTCAATTCTTAAATTAATCATCATGCAACAGAGACCAATATTTACCACCTCTAAAAAACATTATTGATAAAAAAAAGGATATACAGTAATCCCATGACTATAGCAGCTGTATGGTCCAAAACCACAGAGATAGATGAAAAACCATGGTGTAGAAACAGTACTGTGTACTGTAGTACCTTGTGGTATATTTTTAAAAGCTATTTCCTTAATTTTTTTTATTTTCTTAATTTATTAATCTTTATGCTTTTATAAATTCTCCTGACACTCTTATAAACTATTTTTACACTATTATACACTTTTTAAACCAAAAATTACTTTTAATGTAGACACATCCTTATGTATTAAAGAAGAAATTAAATTCAGAACACTCAACAGTGAAAATACAAAAATGTTATTGATGATGATGATTGAATATGTTACTGGACAAGTACGTGTCTTCTTTATTTGCAGATGGGGAAAATAGTGATGGGCAGTTACAGGGGCTGTCTTTTCTTCTGTGTAAGGAGATTTTAATAAATTTCTATACCTCCATCAAGTGTATTTCTAAACTGCAAAACACAAATAAAAAAGGGGGCGGGTTCCAATCTTCCAACATTCTCCAAAGTTTTCTTGCAGTTTTTGCTAATGTTGAGAGGAGTTCTAGTAATAGGCCGACTTCGTATTCTTCTCCTGGATCCTCTTCTTCTTCTTCGGCTACAATTGATGACTTCATCATCTGTCAGATCTTCATACATTAATGGTTCTGAATAGGCCTCATTCTGGTCATTGAAATCAAGTTCTTGTTCAGTGAGATAAAGCTTGACTCGGAGGTGAAACCAATCAAATGCCAGTGTTTTGGTTATCCATACCTCTTGGTTGTGCATCCAATACACTGGCAGCAGGGTCTTACTTATATTTTTGAGGGTCCTTGGGTTTTTGTTCTTATGAGTAAGTGCTGGCTTTATCATAAAGCCCACAGCACTTCCACATACTCCTCCTCCTTCACAAGGAAAGTATGCAATGGCATCCGATTCTAAAAGAGGCCAGTCTCATTTATATTGAAAACTTGTTATTATTATTATTATTATTACTATTATTATTATTATTATTATTATTATTATTATTATTATTATTATTATTATTATTATTATTATTATTATTTGCTAAGCTACAACCCTAGTTGGAAAAGCAAGATGCTATAAGCCCAAGGGCTCCAACAGGGAAAATAGCCCAGTGATGAAAGGAAATAAGGAAATAAATAAACAACAAAAGAAGAAATGAGATTGAATAGTGTGACCGAGTGTACCCCAAGCAAGAGAACTCTACTCCAAGATAGTGGAAACCCATGGTACAGAGGCTATGGCACTACCCAAGACTAGAAAACAATTGTTTGATTTTAGAGTGTTCACATGAACATCCCCTTCCTCGACAATGGTCTTAAACGTTTCATTCACGTACTCCTTAGCAGCAGGTATGTCAGCAGAGGACACACTCTTGAGGTTGAGCCTCCTTTGATATTTATCAAACACCCTCTTGTTGTCATGAAATTAAGTTGGTTTGGTGGGAGATGCCATAGATGGTTCTGGTTCTGAGTCGTCATCACCACCATCTATAAACATGTCATACAGCTGCATGGCCTTCTTGTATATGATGTTGGTATCCAGTGTATTGATCTTCCTGCAGTCACTTATACAAATGGCTAATGCATACTTCATCCTTGCGAGGCCTTTACTGTCTTTTTAAAAGTTGCATTTGCAGTTGCCCTTATATTTTGTTTGTTCTTAATATAGCAAGTAGCAGATTCATTGATGCCGCAATGGCCGCCTATGTCCACATAGTTTCTGCCTTCTTTAAGCATGCTGAGGAGTTTAATCTGTTCTGCTATAGAAGTATATCCCTGTGGAGCTTGGGTTCACTGCCAGAAACCTTAGAGGGTGCTGATCATTTGAATGATACAGTAATCCTTGAAAGAAATTAATAATTTTACACAAAAATGCAAAACAACACCACACAACACATATACAGTAAAGAAGTAAAGTGATGTCACATAAGTAAAAATAGAAGTGAACTGGGATACTGAATGCTTCAGTAAGTTGGAGGGTGATACTGTGGTCACTGACCAAATCAGTGCCCATGGTACTGAACAGCATGTTCTGATTGCTTGTCTCCTCTATCGGCCGGTAGGACAAAGTAGGACACGGCCCCTCACCACACCTCCCTCGTTTGATTTTCCGTACAATTCTTTGTTTATTCATCTTAGGTACACAACACATTTTCTTTAAATATATCTTAATTGATGTGTTATACAGAGCAGTACAGTATTGTACATTATTTTCATTTATCAATTTACTGTATCAATTTTTCAGCAGGAACATGCTTATATTTACTACAGAAATATTGTAATAAAAATATAAAAAACATTATAAATACGTATCGGCCGCAAAAACGTTCGATATAATGAGGAGTCAGCCACAGAAACTTTCGATGTAAAGAATATTCCGCAATGCAAATCTACATATATCAAGTATAAGAATAAGCGAAGTACTAAGGAAGCGGTAGGTGAACTGCGATATGGCGAGGAATTACTGTATGACCTTCATGATAAAAAGCCAGTAAATTGAGAAAAAAATGGTTTATATCATGGATACTTGTCAGAATATAGAACTACCAATCAACCTACTTTTACAAAGACAAAACTCTAGGCTTGATTAGGGAAGTGAAAGTCAACAGCTCAAAACAGTATGTGAATAAGAACGTATAAAATTATCTATCCTTATCTATCTTCTTTTTCAGTAAAGATAAGTCCCTCTAGAGTGCATCCAGTATTGAAAAAATTCTCTTTCTCTTTCATATTCATGAAAAGAGGGATTTGGTGAATGAGCCTATCCCCTCACTAGAACTGGAAATTCTGGCTGATCGGGTCCATTGTTAATAATTCTCATAGCTGGATCTCATATCACAGTATCTTACCACTGAAATCTGATGGATGAGTTAATTTCCTATAAATGAAAGTGAACTTATTTTCAACAATGCTTCCCTAATTTCACAGAAAGGGGTTTGTCTAGGTGGAGTCCAACCCAAGTCTTATAAAAGGCCATCTGATGATGGGTAGATAATTTTATGATCTGTTATCTCGGTCCATCATGTTTTATTAATGCTTGTAAGACTTGTTGGCCTAATATATTAAAAATTCATGGCTTATTCAGATTATTACCTTTAAAACTCCCTCAATTTAAACATTCTGTTAAAAATAAGCCAACAAGACCTAAACCTATTTGCACACTTCAAACCCATTGTAGTTAACTACAGATAATAGAATTTCCCCTCCATATTATCAGTCTTTTCAAAGTACAGTATGATAAAATAAATTATTCATAAAGGCCAAAAATACTAATTAGATACTTTTATGTTCCTTAATTTGTAGTTATCAAATAGAAAAATTCACAACAGCAATTTCGTATCATTCAAATTGTTCTTATATATGTTCTTTATCCTTTGTATTATTTTCATCATACAGTCCCTTTGAGAAATTATTTGAATTTACTCCTTTTCTGTGCATTTTGGGAAATATAGTTACAAAAAATACCTCACCTACTGTATATTGTTTCTAAGCAAAAAATAACATTCTGGCAAAATATTCAATACATGCTGTACTCTTACACTAACACAACGTAAAGTATTTTCTTATTTTTCCTGAATTGTATTATGAAATGGCCTGATATAATACTTATTGCATGATATGCATAAAGTGAAACCTCTAGATACGAAAGTTTCTGTATACAGAAAACTCATTTTATGAAACGACATATGAAGATTTTTTTCGTCTCACATTACGAAAAAATACTCAGGATACAAAAATTTTAAAATTAAATTAGGCCTATATTATAAAAAAAAAGTTACAAAAGCCACTCTGAACCGAATTTATTTTATATCCTGAGGTCTTACTTATATGTTTTTAATTACTTTTGCTCAACATTGTGATGTTGACAGGCTAGAAATTATCAAAACAAGTTTAAACTTTAACTGAAATCCTTACCTGGCTCGTCATATTCTAAACGATAGTCATTCCAGCGCATCCGGAATGTCATGTCAAGGGTTATTTTCTGTAATAAATAAATAAAGGAGCAAATTGATAAATAAAATCAATCCATTTAATACAAAGCAAGGAAATGATGACCTTTCCTTTGAGCTATGAGAAGCTTTATTTTATCCGGTTGATGCTGAACTCTTTCCTTTGATTTTATTTCATCAAACTACAGATAATACTGTGAATGTCAGAACTGCACTTCAATAAGAATATGAAAATATTTCTTATAAGTTTATTGAGTTAATTATACAAAATATCACATAGTGAATAAAAACACTGCAAAGATTTCTGCCAGAGAATGTGAAATTTTGATTTGTACAGTTCTATAAATTCATAATATCCAATTTAAAATACTCTTCAATACTGATAGGTATTTAAAAATGACAATTAGTGACATTCTAATAGAAAGATGATTAATTAGTTTCATTTAACGTTTGCCTGGAAACGCCTACATCTTACAGACAGACCAGCTGCCTTGAAATGAATATTGAATATGTAAGCATTTCTTATATTTTGTAGAGTAGATTTAAACTTCTTCGTTAGGTGTCAATTTTAAACTCATGAAAATGCTGTATAAAATATCATGATTGATGTAAGAAATATTGTTCAAAACATGTAAATAAGAAAATGTTTCATATGCTGATTTACTAACCATGTCTACGTCATCAACGTCCATGTTCCTCACGTAGGCTTGCACCTTTGCTGTTGTTGGGCCTGAAGATTTTGAAAGTATAAGTAATTGTCTTTCATAATAATAATATTTTATTTAAAGTTTTCAGACATCCTGACATCTAAGGTCATTGACGCCGATCATAATAACAAGCACACAGACATTATTATATCTACTTATATCCAAATGTATGATAAGGACGACGAACAAACACAACTTACAATGAGTTTTAAATAATAATAAGCAAAAAGATAAATTAATCTAACTGTTAAACATTACATTATTCATTTTGATGACAGGACAAAGTAGGCTACAAGAAGAATACGAAGTCTGATGAAAGTGACTTATGGTTTTTTATGGTTTTGCACAAATTTCATCTATGCTATTTGTGAGGCTAATGTGATTGGGAAAATAGTGTGCTTCAGATTTTTAAATGATGAAGTAAAAAACTCTTATTAAGATAATTTATATTTTGTTACAATGTAATATAACTTATCTCTACATCAGAAACTAATAATTACTGCTGCACTACAAACTGAAAGAAATATTCTCATGGTTAGCAAGTTAACTCGTTTTTCATTCCATTTTGTTTTGGAAGAATTTTCTGTAAAAAAAAAAAAAAAAAAAACACAAACAATAACAAGAGATATTCAGAATAATATACAGACATGCTATACATACTCTATCTTATACTGTAGTTTCCCGTAATTCAATCAAATATAATCTATGAACTCTTAAAAGTTGAATATACAAAATCAACATAAATAACTCCACCAAACACTATTCATCAAATTAAAGGTTACAGTGATACGAGGTAAACCTGAACTGGAAACATACCATTATCAACCGATGGTCTAATCTGAGGATTGGTCTGTTTCAATTTTGACAACACCGCAGCTGTAGCCTTTGCCTGAGGATCATCGTCTTCAGCCCTTCCCCTGCAAAGAATTTTACAAATGAAGGAAAAAATAAGGAGAAAAAAATAACCAATCTCATGTTCCAACTACCACACTTCCTTCGTAAAAAAATAACTGCTTTATTTTAGAGGTTTCTTTCCCTAGTCTGGAAAAGGACACTCCGAAATTAAACCGTCGTTCTCTAGTCTTGGGTAGTGCCATAGCCTCTCTACCATGGTAGTCTATTGTCATGCTTGAGCACTTAGGAACTCTATTTTATCCTATTTCTCCTCCTTTTTTTTTTTCTTTTTTTTTTTTTAAGTTTTTGTAGTTTATATATGAAATGCATATTTTAATGTTGTTACTGTTCTTAAAACATTTTTTTTCAAATGCTCATTACTTGTCTTGTGGTTTATTAATTTTCTTGTTTCCTTTCATTATTGGGATATTTTTCCCCTTTGGAGCCATTGGGCTTATAGTATCCTGCTTTTCCAACTAGGGTTGTAGCTTAGCTAATAATAATAATAATAATAATAATAATAATAATAATAATAATAATAATAATAATAATAATAATAATAATAATAATAATAAAGCTTAAATCTATATTATGCGTTGTTTCGTTGTCGTCTGATGAATTTAATGATTTTATGCCAAAAAAAAAAAAATTCATTATTGTGAGATGGACCCTAAAATTCTTTAATGCAATGTAGTACACGTTTTGCATTTGCTTTCATGCAATATATCCAAAGGAAGATTTGATTCGTAACAACAATTGAAATCTACATTCATTCATTGAATCAACCAGGATATAAATTAAATGTCTTACATTTACATTTTTGAGTGACATAACTCTCCTCCAGGAATAGCTCTAGGCATTTCAATAAAACTAATATTCACTACAATTACGAAGCTATAACATCTTTATCTGTAGGCAGTCTTTTCAAAGGAAAAATTATAGATAAGTAAGATACAAATTAATTTTAGTATATACTTACACAGAAACTGCAAGAAGCAGCACGAATGTGGCATACAGCATAGTAAGAATTAGTCGCATTCAGGAGGGTGGAGAGTTCCTCTTGATTTAAGATTTCCCTGGAAATAATAATAATAATAATAATAATAATAATAATAATAATAATAATAATAATAATAATAATAATAATGATAATAATAACAATAATAATAATAATAATAATAATAATAATAATAATAATAATAATAAAACTAATAGTTTTACTAATAGCAGTAACATGTACACAGTACCACAAAATACTAAAAAACAATTAGTATGACTTTTCCATTTCTGCAAACAGACATTAAAAATACCGATTGTTAGTCAGCGACACTTTACCGGATTCCTATCATTAATCGTTCTCTTGTATTTTATTTATTTCCTTTCCTGACTAGGCTATTTTCCTTGTTGGAACCCCTGGGCTTTTAGCATCTTGCTTTTCCAACTAGGGTTTAAGCTTAGCTTGTAATAATAATAATAATAATAATAATAATAATAATAATAATAATAATAATAATAATAATAATAATAATAATAATAATAATAATAATACCGAATAAAATGCACGATGCAATCTTGCACCCTAGTGAACTTGATGTGCATCGCCAGCTGAATGAGGTGCTTGGACTTGCAGCAACAGCCGATTAGCAGTAACAGATACGTTAATTCAAAGGCAAAACATCTGTCAAGTATATACTTACACAAAGGCCCCAGTAGACTATTGCATGCTTTTATTCCTCTAAATTGCCGTTTATGAAAGAAACATTATCCTAATACAAAACCTATAATATCTATAGCACCAATTTCTATACTATACCAGCTCTTCTAGGAGAAGACACTCCAAAATCAAATCACTGTTCACTAGTCTTTAGTAGTGCCATAGCCTCTGTACCATGGTCTTCACTGTTTTGGGTTAAAATTCTCTTGCTTGAGGGTACTGTACACTGTTCTATCTTATTTCTCTTCCTCTTGTTTTTCTTTTTATGGATTTTTTATAGCTTATATGTGAAGGATCTAATTTAATGCTGTTACTGTTCTTGAAATATTTTACTTTGTTAAGTCTTCTCTTGTAGTTTATTTATTTCATTGTTTCCTCTCCTCATTGGGATATTTTTCCCTGTTGGAGTACATCGGGCTTATAGCATTCTTCTTTTCCAATAAGGGTTATAGCGTAACTTGTAGTAATAATAATAGTAATAGGTAGTAGGTTGGCCAGGGCACCAGCCACCCCTTGAAATACTACCACTAGAGAGTTATAGCGTCCTTTGACTGGCCAGACAGTACTACATCGGATCCTTCGCTCTTGTTACGGTTCATTTCCCTTTTGCCTACAAAAACATCGAATAGTTCGGCCTATTCTTTACATATTCTCCTCTGTCCTCATACACCTGACAACACTAAGATTACCATTGACAACACTAAGATTACCAAAACAATTCTTCTTCACTCAAGGGGTTACTGCACTGTAATTGCTCAGTGGCCATTTTCCTCTTGGTAAGGGTAAAAGAGACTCTTCAGCTATGGTAAACAGCCCTTCTGGAAGAATGACACTCCAATATCAAACCATTGTTCTCTAGTCTTGGGTAGTGCCATAGCCTCTGTACCATGGCCTTCAACTGTCTTGAGTCGGAGTTCTCTTGCTTGAGGGTACCCTCGGGCACAATATTTTATCTTATTTCTCTTCCCCTTACTTTGTTATTTTTTATAGATTTTATAGGAGGTATTTATTCTGTTATTACTGTTTTTGAAACATTTCATTTTTCCTTGTTTCCTTTCCTCACTGGGCTATTTTCCCTGTTGGAGCTCCTTGGCTTATAGCATCCTGCTTTTCTAACTAGGGTTGTAGCTTAGCAATTAATAATAATAATAATAATAATAATAATAATAATAATAATAATAATAATAATAATAATAATAATAATAATAATAATTCTTTCCGGCCTTCTACTAAAGGAGAATTAATCATTGTTTAAATACATGCTATTTCCCTACAGTAACAACGCTAGTACGGTATTAATTCTTTAATAATGGCCAGCAAGATTTCTTTACACAGTTCTCCAAGATATATGTTTACCATTTTGCAAAGGACTGCCCTAATATGTTGCTCCTTAACCCAAGCAGATACATAATCGTGTTACAGCACATGGCCTAAACAAATTTTCATAGGCCGAACAACAAAGTTAGTAGACCTAACGATCATTACTTCCCAGTGTTTCGAAACTAAAGCCTCGGCCACATTCTTTCTTTAGGTAGGATGTTCAACAACTAATTTAAGAACGTAAATCTTACTATAGATTTGTAATTATACAGTCCTCAACATTAATTCAGATTTACATGCCCTCTTTTTTTCTACTCAGAATGTTCATTAGCAGCTGGTTGATTCCTCTATACACCGCGAACAACTAGCTTTGATAATCTTTGGTTACTGGGTGGATGAGACCATAACCTGAAGATGTTTCATCTGTATAAAACTAAAAGGTTCCATTTCTCGGGGGAAAACCCTCTAAAAAGGATTCCAGTCTTTGCTGAAAAATATATATACCGTATATAAAACTACCCACATACCCTTCAGAGACGCTTGGGCATTCAATAGAACGCGATGTATTGTTTGAAGTCAATTCAAGAAAATGGGGGTGGGGTGTCGAAGGTGATTCATGGGAGACGATCATATGTTTGATTAGGGGAATACAGGAAGATTCGATGTTACTTATGACGAAGCGAAGGTGAAGGTTTGCAGTTTCCTCTTGGTTCAAGCTCCCATTCTAACTATAGCCTACAGTACTAAGCGTTCAATCTCCTACAAGTATTATTTGACAAAAGAATTTAAAGTATGTTCTTTTAGGATCCCATTTAGCTGTTATAGAAAACGATATATTTCCTGTCAAGGAAAACGATGAATACGGTTATGGATGACTAATCTATTTTATGACAAAGATGAAGCTGGCGCATGGAATTGAGGCCACAAGGTCCTATGCTGGGACCGGGGAGCACATTCAGCACCCAAGTGAAACGGGGGGGGGGGAGTGGAACCCTGCAGTTACACAATGAATTTGGAAACTGAAACAATAATTTAAAAGTAGAAAATATGGCCGTTGCTAATGGCATACAAGCTGCAGAGATCATTAAATAGTTAATATTATCATTATTACTTGCTAAGCTACAACCCTAGTTGGAAAATCGGGATACTATAAGTCCAAGGGCTCCAACAGGGAAAATAGCCTAGGGAGGAAAAGAAATAAGTAAGTAAATAAACTTCAAGAGAAGTAATTAACAAACAAATAATAAATTAATAAAACAAATTCACATATAAACTATAAAAACTTCAAAAAAAAAAGGAGAGGAAGAGAAATAAGATAGAATAGGGTGCCTGAGTGTACTCTCAAGCAAGAGAACTCTAACCCAAGACAGTGGAAGGCCATGGTACAGAGGCTATGGCACTACCCAAGACTAAGGAACAATGATTTGATTTTTGAGTGTCCTCCTAGAAGAACTGCTTACCATAGCTAAAGAGTCTCTTCTACTCTTACCAAGAGGAAAGTAGCCATTGAACAATTACAGTGTAGTAGTTAACCCCTTGAGTGAAGAGGAATCACAGTGTTGTCAAATGTATGAGGGCAGAGGAGAATCTGTAAAGATTAGGCCAGACTATTCGGTGTATGTGTAGGCAAGGCGTAAATGAACCGTAACCAGAGAGAGGGATCCAATGTAGTACTATCTGCCCAGTCTAAGGACCCCATAACTCTCTAGCAATAGTATCTCAACGGGTGGCTGGTGCCATGGCCAACCTACTCCCTATGCTGGGACCGGAGAGCACATTCAACACGCAAGGGGACGTGGAACCCTGCAGTTAGACATTGAATTTAGAAACAAACAATAAATCAAAAGAACATTAGGGCGTTGCTAAAGGCATACGAGAAACTGCAAAGACTATTAAATATTTATGCCTACAGTGTACCGCAGGACCTACACTGCTAGCATTAATCCAAATGAGAAATTTTATACAGAGTTTAGACCCCTCTTGTATTATTCCCCATAACGTAATTCTCCTTACATAAAGTATTTTTATATTTGTGATAAATTCATATAGCTTTTTGTCCCCAAGCAGTTCCAAAGGAGCTCGTTTTAATTGTATAATACGGTATATTTGAGATTTATTCAAATAAAATCGTTTAAAAAAATCTCGTATCAAAAGAAAACATTCAATTTCTGTCCCTTTTCATTGATAAAACTACTATATTTCGACAAATTCGTTATCTTCAATGAAATATATTTTTGCAGTGCGTGTTTATAATTCACTTCACTACTTTCTTTCTGCAGATTCAAAGAGCTCATTCAAGGAAGATAAAATTCGAAGATATCCAAAAGTGCATATGAATCTAAAAGAATTGAAAAGGAAATGTAAAAGATATGAAAAAGAAATTAAAATTGTCGGCGAATAAAGAAAAAAGGGGACACCTGATTAAAATAGTCCAGAATGTCAGTGTTTCCTAATTTTGTCTTCGGAATTTATTAAACCTATTAGGCAATTTCGGAAGTAAATTTGCCAATGACTTGATCGTTGCTTGACACTTATTAAAAGTATATACTAAAGTGCAGGATATAAATGAAATCATTTCAAATATTTAAGAGGCTTGTTCTAATAGGTTAAATACAGATTTTCAAGTGAAAAGAAGTTTATCTTCAAGAATTAAATTTTAAATGACCAATTCGCATCGAATTTATATCAAAGGTAAAATATTAATCTTAATTTTCTTGGCGAAAGGAAATCTGTATTTTCATGGTATAATAAGACTGGCTTTGAGGTGAGGACCTATCCTTTTTTCTTTATTTCGTTAGATCAACAAAAGACCTAGCTGACAGCTTATGCAGTTTATCAGCACCATATTTATTAAGTCAAACTTCTCATAACAGAGTTCAGTCACTTAAACTTCTTATATGAAAATACTATTTAACATGTTCTTGCAATCTGTCGTTAAACTGACAACGGCCATCAACGTCACCTGTAGGCCTACATATGCATTCCATATTTAGTAAGCTAACACAGAAATAGGAACATTAACTAATTGCTTAAAAATGTCTATGATTTCAAGAGTAATATTTCAAAAATAACAAACTCCCAGAGATAAGAAATGGGTTCTAGATTAATAAATCCCGCAATGGAAGGAAAATGACAAATGCTTTG
>NC_090751.1:86195153-86210153 GCF_036898095.1 Palaemon carinicauda
AGGTTGGGAAGTAATTTGGAGAGACTATGGAGGGCAAGGTTGGGAAGTAATTTGGAGAGAGACTATGGAGGGCAAGGTTGGGAAGTAATTTGGAGAGACTATGGAGGGCAAGGTTGGGAAGTAATTTGGAGAGAGACTATGGAGGGCAAGGTTGGGAAGTAATTTGGAGAGAGACTATGGAGGGCAAGGTTGGGAAGTAATTTGGAGAGAGACTATGGAGGGCAAGGTTGGGAAGTAATTTGGAGAGAGACTATGGAGGGCAAGGTTGGGAAGTAATTTGGAGAGACTATGGAGGGCAAGGTTGGGAAGTAATTTGGAGAGAGACTATGGAGGGCAAGGTTGGGAAGTAATTTGGAGAGACTATGGAGGGCAAGGTTGGGAAGTAATTTGGAGAGACTATGGAGGGCAAGGTTGGGAAGTAATTTGGAGAGAGACTATGGAGGGCAAGGTTGGGAAGTAATTTGGAGAGACTATGGAGGGCAAGGTTGGGAAGTAATTTGGAGAGACTATGGAGGGCAAGGTTGGGAAGTAATTTGGAGAGACTATGGAGGGCAAGGTTGGGAAGTAATTTGGAGAGACTATGGAGGGCAAGGTTGGGAAGTAATTTGGAGAGACTATGGAGGGCAAGGTTGGGAAGTAATTTGGAGAGACTATGGAGGGCAAAGGTTGGGAAGTAATTTGGAGAGACTATGGAGGGCAAGGTTGGGAAGTAATTTGGAGAGAGACTATGGAGGGCAAGGTTGGGAAGTAATTTGGAGAGACTATGGAGGGCAAAGGTTGGGAAGTAATTTGGAGAGACTATGGAGGGCAAGGTTGGGAAGTAATTTGGAGAGACTATGGAGGGCAAGGTTGGGAAGTAATTTGGAGAGACTATGGAGGGCAAGGTTGGGAAGTAATTTGGAGAGACTATGGAGGGCAAGGTTGGGAAGTAATTTGGAGAGACTATGGAGGGCAAAGTTGGGAAGTAATTTGGAGAGACTATGGAGGGCAAGGTTGGGAAGTAATTTGGAGAGACTATGGAGGGCAAGGTTGGGAAGTAATTTGGAGAGAGACTATGGAGGGCAAGGTTGGGAAGTAATTTGGAGAGACTATGGAGGGCAAGGTTGGGAAGTAATTTGGAGAGACTATGGAGGGCAAGGTTGGGAAGTAATTTGGAGAGAGACTATGGAGGGCAAGGTTGGGAAGTAATTTGGAGAGACTATGGAGGGCAAGGTTGGGAAGTAATTTGGAGAGAGACTATGGAGGGCAAGGTTGGGAAGTAATTTGGAGAGACTATGGAGGGCAAGGTTGGGAAGTAATTTGGAGAGACTATGGAGGGCAAAGTTGGGAAGTAATTTGGAGAGACTATGGAGGGCAAGGTTGGGAAGTAATTTGGAGAGAGACTATGGAGGGCAAGGTTGGGAAGTAATTTGGAGAGACTATGGAGGGCAAGGTTGGGAAGTAATTTGGAGAGACTATGGAGGGCAAGGTTGGGAAGTAATTTGGAGAGAGACTATGGAGGGCAAGGTTGGGAAGTAATTTGGAGAGAGACTATGGAGGGCAAGGTTGGGAAGTAATTTGGAGAGACTATGGAGGGCAAAGTTGGGAAGTAATTTGGAGAGAGACTATGGAGGGCAAGGTTGGGAAGTAATTTGGAGAGACTATGGAGGGCAAGGTTGGGAAGTAATTTGGAGAGACTATGGAGGGCAAAGTTGGGAAGTAATTTGGAGAGACTATGGAGGGCAAGGTTGGGAAGTAATTTGGAGAGACTATGGAGGGCAAGGTTGGGAAGTAATTTGGAGAGAGACTATGGAGGGCAAAGTTGGGAAGTAATTTGGAGAGACTATGGAGGGCAAAGTTGGGAAGTAATTTGGAGAGACTATGGAGGGCAAGGTTGGGAAGTAATTTGGAGAGACTATGGAGGGCAAAGTTGGGAAGTAATTTGGAGAGACTATGGAGGGCAAGGTTGGGAAGTAATTTGGAGAGAGACTATGGAGGGCAAGGTTGGGAAGTAATTTGGAGAGACTATGGAGGGCAAAGTTGGGAAGTAATTTGGAGAGACTATGGAGGGCAAGGTTGGGAAGTAATTTGGAGAGAGACTATGGAGGGCAAGGTTGGGAAGTAATTTGGAGAGACTATGGAGGGCAAAGTTGGGAAGTAATTTGGAGAGACTATGGAGGGCAAGGTTGGGAAGTAATTTGGAGAGACTATGGAGGGCAAGGTTGGGAAGTAATTTGGAGAGACTATGGAGGGCAAGGTTGGGAAGTAATTTGGAGAGACTATGGAGGGCAAGGTTGGGAAGTAATTTGGAGAGACTATGGAGGGCAAGGTTGGGAAGTAATTTGGAGAGACTATGGAGGGCAAGGTTGGGAAGTAATTTGGAGAGACTATGGAGGGCAAAGTTGGGAAGTAATTTGGAGAGACTATGGAGGGCAAGGTTGGGAAGTAATTTGGAGAGACTATGGAGGGCAAGGTTGGGAAGTAATTTGGAGAGACTATGGAGGGCAAGGTTGGGAAGTAATTTGGAGAGACTATGGAGGGCAAGGTTGGGAAGTAATTTGGAGAGAGACTATGGAGGGCAAGGTTGGGAAGTAATTTGGAGAGACTATGGAGGGCAAGGTTGGGAAGTAATTTGGAGAGACTATGGAGGGCAAGGTTGGGAAGTAATTTGGAGAGACTATGGAGGGCAAGGTTGGGAAGTAATTTGGAGAGACTATGGAGGGCAAGGTTGGGAAGTAATTTGGAGAGACTATGGAGGGCAAGGTTGGGAAGTAATTTGGAGAGACTATGGAGGGCAAAGTTGGGAAGTAATTTGGAGAGACTATGGAGGGCAAGGTTGGGAAGTAATTTGGAGAGACTATGGAGGGCAAAGTTGGGAAGTAATTTGGAGAGACTATGGAGGGCAAAGTTGGGAAGTAATTTGGAGAGACTATGGAGGGCAAGGTTGGGAAGTAATTTGGAGAGAGACTATGGAGGGCAAAGTTGGGAAGTAATTTGGAGAGACTATGGAGGGCAAGGTTGGGAAGTAATTTGGAGAGACTATGGAGGGCAAGTTGGGAAGTAATTTGGAGAGAGACTATGGAGGGCAAAGTTGGGAAGTAATTTGGAGAGACTATGGAGGGCAAAGTTGGGAAGTAATTTGGAGAGACTATGGAGGGCAAGGTTGGGAAGTAATTTGGAGAGACTATGGAGGGCAAAGTTGGGAAGTAATTTGGAGAGACTATGGAGGGCAAGGTTGGGAAGTAATTTGGAGAGAGACTATGGAGGGCAAGGTTGGGAAGTAATTTGGAGAGAGACTATGGAGGGCAAGGTTGGGAAGTAATTTGGAGAGACTATGGAGGGCAAGGTTGGGAAGTAATTTGGAGAGACTATGGAGGGCAAAGGTTGGGAAGTAATTTGGAGAGAGACTATGGAGGGCAAGGTTGGGAAGTAATTTGGAGAGACTATGGAGGGCAAAGTTGGGAAGTAATTTGGAGAGACTATGGAGGGCAAGGTTGGGAAGTAATTTGGAGAGAGACTATGGAGGGCAAGGTTGGGAAGTAATTTGGAGAGACTATGGAGGGCAAGGTTGGGAAGTAATTTGGAGAGACTATGGAGGGCAAGGTTGGGAAGTAATTTGGAGAGACTATGGAGGGCAAGTTGGGAAGTAATTTGGAGAGACTATGGAGGGCAAGGTTGGGAAGTAATTTGGAGAGAGACTATGGAGGGCAAGGTTGGGAAGTAATTTGGAGAGACTATGGAGGGCAAGGTTGGGAAGTAATTTGGAGAGACTATGGAGGGCAAGGTTGGGAAGTAATTTGGAGAGACTATGGAGGGCAAGGTTGGGAAGTAATTTGGAGAGACTATGGAGGGCAAGGTTGGGAAGTAATTTGGAGAGACTATGGAGGGCAAGGTTGGGAAGTAATTTGGAGAGACTATGGAGGGCAAGGTTGGGAAGTAATTTGGAGAGACTATGGAGGGCAAGGTTGGGAAGTAATTTGGAGAGACTATGGAGGGCAAGGTTGGGAAGTAATTTGGAGAGACTATGGAGGGCAAGGTTGGGAAGTAATTTGGAGAGAGACTATGGAGGGCAAGGTTGGGAAGTAATTTGGAGAGACTATGGAGGGCAAGGTTGGGAAGTAATTTGGAGAGACTATGGAGGGCAAGGTTGGGAAGTAATTTGGAGAGACTATGGAGGGCAAGGTTGGGAAGTAATTTGGAGAGAGACTATGGAGGGCAAGGTTGGGAAGTAATTTGGAGAGACTATGGAGGGCAAGGTTGGGAAGTAATTTGGAGAGACTATGGAGGGCAAGGTTGGGAAGTAATTTGGAGAGAGACTATGGAGGGCAAGGTTGGGAAGTAATTTGGAGAGACTATGGAGGGCAAGGTTGGGAAGTAATTTGGAGAGACTATGGAGGGCAAAGTTGGGAAGTAATTTGGAGAGACTATGGAGGGCAAGGTTGGGAAGTAATTTGGAGAGACTATGGAGGGCAAGGTTGGGAAGTAATTTGGAGAGAGACTATGGAGGGCAAAGTTGGGAAGTAATTTGGAGAGACTATGGAGGGCAAAGTTGGGAAGTAATTTGGAGAGAGACTATGGAGGGCAAGGTTGGGAAGTAATTTGGAGAGAGACTATGGAGGGCAAGTTGGGAAGTAATTTGGAGAGACTATGGAGGGCAAGGTTGGGAAGTAATTTGGAGAGAGACTATGGAGGGCAAAGTTGGGAAGTAATTTGGAGAGACTATGGAGGGCAAGTTGGGAAGTAATTTGGAGAGACTATGGAGGGCAAGGTTGGGAAGTAATTTGGAGAGAGACTATGGAGGGCAAGGTTGGGAAGTAATTTGGAGAGAGACTATGGAGGGCAAGGTTGGGAAGTAATTTGGAGAGACTATGGAGGGCAAGGTTGGGAAGTAATTTGGAGAGACTATGGAGGGCAAGGTTGGGAAGTAATTTGGAGAGAGACTATGGAGGGCAAGGTTGGGAAGTAATTTGGAGAGACTATGGAGGGCAAGGTTGGGAAGTAATTTGGAGAGACTATGGAGGGCAAGGTTGGGAAGTAATTTGGAGAGAGACTATGGAGGGCAAGGTTGGGAAGTAATTTGGAGAGACTATGGAGGGCAAGGTTGGGAAGTAATTTGGAGAGACTATGGAGGGCAAGGTTGGGAAGTAATTTGGAGAGACTATGGAGGGCAAAGTTGGGAAGTAATTTGGAGAGACTATGGAGGGCAAGGTTGGGAAGTAATTTGGAGAGACTATGGAGGGCAAAGTTGGGAAGTAATTTGGAGAGACTATGGAGGGCAAGTTGGGAAGTAATTTGGAGAGACTATGGAGGGCAAGGTTGGGAAGTAATTTGGAGAGACTATGGAGGGCAAGGTTGGGAAGTAATTTGGAGAGAGACTATGGAGGGCAAGGTTGGGAAGTAATTTGGAGAGACTATGGAGGGCAAGGTTGGGAAGTAATTTGGAGAGACTATGGAGGGCAAGGTTGGGAAGTAATTTGGAGAGAGACTATGGAGGGCAAGGTTGGGAAGTAATTTGGAGAGACTATGGAGGGCAAGGTTGGGAAGTAATTTGGAGAGACTATGGAGGGCAAAGTTGGGAAGTAATTTGGAGAGACTATGGAGGGCAAGGTTGGGAAGTAATTTGGAGAGACTATGGAGGGCAAGGTTGGGAAGTAATTTGGAGAGAGACTATGGAGGGCAAGGTTGGGAAGTAATTTGGAGAGACTATGGAGGGCAAGGTTGGGAAGTAATTTGGAGAGAGACTATGGAGGGCAAGGTTGGGAAGTAATTTGGAGAGACTATGGAGGGCAAAGTTGGGAAGTAATTTGGAGAGACTATGGAGGGCAAGGTTGGGAAGTAATTTGGAGAGAGACTATGGAGGGCAAGGTTGGGAAGTAATTTGGAGAGACTATGGAGGGCAAGGTTGGGAAGTAATTTGGAGAGAGACTATGGAGGGCAAGGTTGGGAAGTAATTTGGAGAGACTATGGAGGGCAAGGTTGGGAAGTAATTTGGAGAGACTATGGAGGGCAAGGTTGGGAAGTAATTTGGAGAGAGACTATGGAGGGCAAGGTTGGGAAGTAATTTGGAGAGACTATGGAGGGCAAGGTTGGGAAGTAATTTGGAGAGAGACTATGGAGGGCAAGGTTGGGAAGTAATTTGGAGAGACTATGGAGGGCAAGGTTGGGAAGTAATTTGGAGAGACTATGGAGGGCAAGGTTGGGAAGTAATTTGGAGAGACTATGGAGGGCAAAGTTGGGAAGTAATTTGGAGAGAGACTATGGAGGGCAAGGTTGGGAAGTAATTTGGAGAGACTATGGAGGGCAAGTTGGGAAGTAATTTGGAGAGACTATGGAGGGCAAGGTTGGGAAGTAATTTGGAGAGAGACTATGGAGGGCAAGGTTGGGAAGTAATTTGGAGAGACTATGGAGGGCAAGGTTGGGAAGTAATTTGGAGAGACTATGGAGGGCAAGGTTGGGAAGTAATTTGGAGAGACTATGGAGGGCAAGGTTGGGAAGTAATTTGGAGAGACTATGGAGGGCAAGGTTGGGAAGTAATTTGGAGAGACTATGGAGGGCAAGGTTGGGAAGTAATTTGGAGAGACTATGGAGGGCAAGGTTGGGAAGTAATTTGGAGAGAGACTATGGAGGGCAAGGTTGGGAAGTAATTTGGAGAGACTATGGAGGGCAAGGTTGGGAAGTAATTTGGAGAGACTATGGAGGGCAAGGTTGGGAAGTAATTTGGAGAGACTATGGAGGGCAAGGTTGGGAAGTAATTTGGAGAGACTATGGAGGGCAAGGTTGGGAAGTAATTTGGAGAGAGACTATGGAGGGCAAGGTTGGGAAGTAATTTGGAGAGAGACTATGGAGGGCAAGGTTGGGAAGTAATTTGGAGAGACTATGGAGGGCAAGGTTGGGAAGTAATTTGGAGAGAGACTATGGAGGGCAAGGTTGGGAAGTAATTTGGAGAGACTATGGAGGGCAAGGTTGGGAAGTAATTTGGAGAGAGACTATGGAGGGCAAGGTTGGGAAGTAATTTGGAGAGACTATGGAGGGCAAGGTTGGGAAGTAATTTGGAGAGACTATGGAGGGCAAGGTTGGGAAGTAATTTGGAGAGACTATGGAGGGCAAGGTTGGGAAGTAATTTGGAGAGACTATGGAGGGCAAGGTTGGGAAGTAATTTGGAGAGACTATGGAGGGCAAAGTTGGGAAGTAATTTGGAGAGACTATGGAGGGCAAGGTTGGGAAGTAATTTGGAGAGACTATGGAGGGCAAGTTGGGAAGTAATTTGGAGAGACTATGGAGGGCAAGGTTGGGAAGTAATTTGGAGAGACTATGGAGGGCAAGGTTGGGAAGTAATTTGGAGAGACTATGGAGGGCAAAGTTGGGAAGTAATTTGGAGAGACTATGGAGGGCAAGGTTGGGAAGTAATTTGGAGAGACTATGGAGGGCAAGGTTGGGAAGTAATTTGGAGAGACTATGGAGGGCAAGGTTGGGAAGTAATTTGGAGAGACTATGGAGGGCAAGGTTGGGAAGTAATTTGGAGAGAGACTATGGAGGGCAAGGTTGGGAAGTAATTTGGAGAGACTATGGAGGGCAAGGTTGGGAAGTAATTTGGAGAGAGACTATGGAGGGCAAGGTTGGGAAGTAATTTGGAGAGACTATGGAGGGCAAGGTTGGGAAGTAATTTGGAGAGAGACTATGGAGGGCAAGGTTGGGAAGTAATTTGGAGAGAGACTATGGAGGGCAAGGTTGGGAAGTAATTTGGAGAGACTATGGAGGGCAAGGTTGGGAAGTAATTTGGAGAGAGACTATGGAGGGCAAGGTTGGGAAGTAATTTGGAGAGACTATGGAGGGCAAGGTTGGGAAGTAATTTGGAGAGAGACTATGGAGGGCAAGGTTGGGAAGTAATTTGGAGAGACTATGGAGGGCAAGGTTGGGAAGTAATTTGGAGAGACTATGGAGGGCAAGGTTGGGAAGTAATTTGGAGAGACTATGGAGGGCAAGGTTGGGAAGTAATTTGGAGAGACTATGGAGGGCAAGGTTGGGAAGTAATTTGGAGAGACTATGGAGGGCAAGGTTGGGAAGTAATTTGGAGAGACTATGGAGGGCAAGGTTGGGAAGTAATTTGGAGAGACTATGGAGGGCAAGTTGGGAAGTAATTTGGAGAGACTATGGAGGGCAAGGTTGGGAAGTAATTTGGAGAGACTATGGAGGGCAAGGTTGGGAAGTAATTTGGAGAGACTATGGAGGGCAAAGTTGGGAAGTAATTTGGAGAGACTATGGAGGGCAAGGTTGGGAAGTAATTTGGAGAGACTATGGAGGGCAAGGTTGGGAAGTAATTTGGAGAGACTATGGAGGGCAAGGTTGGGAAGTAATTTGGAGAGACTATGGAGGGCAAGGTTGGGAAGTAATTTGGAGAGAGACTATGGAGGGCAAGGTTGGGAAGTAATTTGGAGAGACTATGGAGGGCAAGGTTGGGAAGTAATTTGGAGAGAGACTATGGAGGGCAAGGTTGGGAAGTAATTTGGAGAGACTATGGAGGGCAAGGTTGGGAAGTAATTTGGAGAGAGACTATGGAGGGCAAGGTTGGGAAGTAATTTGGAGAGACTATGGAGGGCAAGGTTGGGAAGTAATTTGGAGAGAGACTATGGAGGGCAAGGTTGGGAAGTAATTTGGAGAGACTATGGAGGGCAAGGTTGGGAAGTAATTTGGAGAGAGACTATGGAGGGCAAGGTTGGGAAGTAATTTGGAGAGACTATGGAGGGCAAGGTTGGGAAGTAATTTGGAGAGAGACTATGGAGGGCAAGGTTGGGAAGTAATTTGGAGAGACTATGGAGGGCAAGGTTGGGAAGTAATTTGGAGAGAGACTATGGAGGGCAAGGTTGGGAAGTAATTTGGAGAGACTATGGAGGGCAAAGTTGGGAAGTAATTTGGAGAGACTATGGAGGGCAAGGTTGGGAAGTAATTTGGAGAGACTATGGAGGGCAAGGTTGGGAAGTAATTTGGAGAGACTATGGAGGGCAAGGTTGGGAAGTAATTTGGAGAGAGACTATGGAGGGCAAGGTTGGGAAGTAATTTGGAGAGAGACTATGGAGGGCAAGGTTGGGAAGTAATTTGGAGAGACTATGGAGGGCAAGGTTGGGAAGTAATTTGGAGAGAGACTATGGAGGGCAAGGTTGGGAAGTAATTTGGAGAGAGACTATGGAGGGCAAGGTTGGGAAGTAATTTGGAGAGAGACTATGGAGGGCAAAGTTGGGAAGTAATTTGGAGAGACTATGGAGGGCAAGGTTGGGAAGTAATTTGGAGAGACTATGGAGGGCAAAGTTGGGAAGTAATTTGGAGAGACTATGGAGGGCAAGGTTGGGAAGTAATTTGGAGAGACTATGGAGGGCAAGGTTGGGAAGTAATTTGGAGAGAGACTATGGAGGGCAAGGTTGGGAAGTAATTTGGAGAGACTATGGAGGGCAAGGTTGGGAAGTAATTTGGAGAGACTATGGAGGGCAAGGTTGGGAAGTAATTTGGAGAGACTATGGAGGGCAAAGTTGGGAAGTAATTTGGAGAGACTATGGAGGGCAAGGTTGGGAAGTAATTTGGAGAGACTATGGAGGGCAAGGTTGGGAAGTAATTTGGAGAGACTATGGAGGGCAAGGTTGGGAAGTAATTTGGAGAGACTATGGAGGGCAAGGTTGGGAAGTAATTTGGAGAGACTATGGAGGGCAAGGTTGGGAAGTAATTTGGAGAGACTATGGAGGGCAAGGTTGGGAAGTAATTTGGAGAGACTATGGAGGGCAAAGTTGGGAAGTAATTTGGAGAGACTATGGAGGGCAAGGTTGGGAAGTAATTTGGAGAGACTATGGAGGGCAAAGTTGGGAAGTAATTTGGAGAGACTATGGAGGGCAAGGTTGGGAAGTAATTTGGAGAGACTATGGAGGGCAAAGGTTGGGAAGTAATTTGGAGAGAGACTATGGAGGGCAAGGTTGGGAAGTAATTTGGAGAGACTATGGAGGGCAAAGTTGGGAAGTAATTTGGAGAGAGACTATGGAGGGCAAGGTTGGGAAGTAATTTGGAGAGACTATGGAGGGCAAGGTTGGGAAGTAATTTGGAGAGACTATGGAGGGCAAGGTTGGGAAGTAATTTGGAGAGAGACTATGGAGGGCAAGGTTGGGAAGTAATTTGGAGAGACTATGGAGGGCAAGGTTGGGAAGTAATTTGGAGAGACTATGGAGGGCAAGGTTGGGAAGTAATTTGGAGAGAGACTATGGAGGGCAAGGTTGGGAAGTAATTTGGAGAGACTATGGAGGGCAAGGTTGGGAAGTAATTTGGAGAGAGACTATGGAGGGCAAGGTTGGGAAGTAATTTGGAGAGACTATGGAGGGCAAGGTTGGGAAGTAATTTGGAGAGAGACTATGGAGGGCAAGGTTGGGAAGTAATTTGGAGAGACTATGGAGGGCAAGGTTGGGAAGTAATTTGGAGAGACTATGGAGGGCAAGGTTGGGAAGTAATTTGGAGAGACTATGGAGGGCAAGGTTGGGAAGTAATTTGGAGAGAGACTATGGAGGGCAAGGTTGGGAAGTAATTTGGAGAGACTATGGAGGGCAAAGTTGGGAAGTAATTTGGAGAGACTATGGAGGGCAAGGTTGGGAAGTAATTTGGAGAGACTATGGAGGGCAAAGTTGGGAAGTAATTTGGAGAGAGACTATGGAGGGCAAGGTTGGGAAGTAATTTGGAGAGACTATGGAGGGCAAGGTTGGGAAGTAATTTGGAGAGACTATGGAGGGCAAGGTTGGGAAGTAATTTGGAGAGACTATGGAGGGCAAGGTTGGGAAGTAATTTGGAGAGACTATGGAGGGCAAGGTTGGGAAGTAATTTGGAGAGACTATGGAGGGCAAGGTTGGGAAGTAATTTGGAGAGACTATGGAGGGCAAGGTTGGGAAGTAATTTGGAGAGACTATGGAGGGCAAGGTTGGGAAGTAATTTGGAGAGACTATGGAGGGCAAAGGTTGGGAAGTAATTTGGAGAGACTATGGAGGGCAAGGTTGGGAAGTAATTTGGAGAGACTATGGAGGGCAAGGTTGGGAAGTAATTTGGAGAGACTATGGAGGGCAAGGTTGGGAAGTAATTTGGAGAGACTATGGAGGGCAAGGTTGGGAAGTAATTTGGAGAGACTATGGAGGGCAAGGTTGGGAAGTAATTTGGAGAGACTATGGAGGGCAAGGTTGGGAAGTAATTTGGAGAGACTATGGAGGGCAAGGTTGGGAAGTAATTTGGAGAGACTATGGAGGGCAAGGTTGGGAAGTAATTTGGAGAGACTATGGAGGGCAAGGTTGGGAAGTAATTTGGAGAGACTATGGAGGGCAAGGTTGGGAAGTAATTTGGAGAGACTATGGAGGGCAAGGTTGGGAAGTAATTTGGAGAGACTATGGAGGGCAAGGTTGGGAAGTAATTTGGAGAGACTATGGAGGGCAAGGTTGGGAAGTAATTTGGAGAGAGACTATGGAGGGCAAGGTTGGGAAGTAATTTGGAGAGACTATGGAGGGCAAGGTTGGGAAGTAATTTGGAGAGACTATGGAGGGCAAGGTTGGGAAGTAATTTGGAGAGACTATGGAGGGCAAAGGTTGGGAAGTAATTTGGAGAGACTATGGAGGGCAAGGTTGGGAAGTAATTTGGAGAGACTATGGAGGGCAAGGTTGGGAAGTAATTTGGAGAGACTATGGAGGGCAAAGTTGGGAAGTAATTTGGAGAGACTATGGAGGGCAAAGTTGGGAAGTAATTTGGAGAGACTATGGAGGGCAAAGTTGGGAAGTAATTTGGAGAGACTATGGAGGGCAAAGTTGGGAAGTAATTTGGAGAGACTATGGAGGGCAAAGTTGGGAAGTAATTTGGAGAGACTATGGAGGGCAAAGGTTGGGAAGTAATTTGGAGAGACTATGGAGGGCAAAGGTTGGGAAGTAATTTGGAGAGACTATGGAGGGCAAAGTTGGGAAGTAATTTGGAGAGACTATGGAGGGCAAGGTTGGGAAGTAATTTGGAGAGACTATGGAGGGCAAAGTTGGGAAGTAATTTGGAGAGACTATGGAGGGCAAGGTTGGGAAGTAATTTGGAGAGACTATGGAGGGCAAGGTTGGGAAGTAATTTGGAGAGACTATGGAGGGCAAGTTGGGAAGTAATTTGGAGAGACTATGGAGGGCAAAGTTGGGAAGTAATTTGGAGAGACTATGGAGGGCAAGGTTGGGAAGTAATTTGGAGAGACTATGGAGGGCAAGGTTGGGAAGTAATTTGGAGAGACTATGGAGGGCAAAGTTGGGAAGTAATTTGGAGAGACTATGGAGGGCAAGGTTGGGAAGTAATTTGGAGAGAGACTATGGAGGGCAAGGTTGGGAAGTAATTTGGAGAGACTATGGAGGGCAAGGTTGGGAAGTAATTTGGAGAGACTATGGAGGGCAAGGTTGGGAAGTAATTTGGAGAGACTATGGAGGGCAAGGTTGGGAAGTAATTTGGAGAGACTATGGAGGGCAAGGTTGGGAAGTAATTTGGAGAGACTATGGAGGGCAAGGTTGGGAAGTAATTTGGAGAGACTATGGAGGGCAAGGTTGGGAAGTAATTTGGAGAGACTATGGAGGGCAAGGTTGGGAAGTAATTTGGAGAGACTATGGAGGGCAAGGTTGGGAAGTAATTTGGAGAGACTATGGAGGGCAAGGTTGGGAAGTAATTTGGAGAGACTATGGAGGGCAAAGGTTGGGAAGTAATTTGGAGAGACTATGGAGGGCAAAGTTGGGAAGTAATTTGGAGAGACTATGGAGGGCAAGGTTGGGAAGTAATTTGGAGAGACTATGGAGGGCAAAGTTGGGAAGTAATTTGGAGAGACTATGGAGGGCAAAGTTGGGAAGTAATTTGGAGAGACTATGGAGGGCAAAGGTTGGGAAGTAATTTGGAGAGACTATGGAGGGCAAAGTTGGGAAGTAATTTGGAGAGACTATGGAGGGCAAAGTTGGGAAGTAATTTGGAGAGACTATGGAGGGCAAAGTTGGGAAGTAATTTGGAGAGACTATGGAGGGCAAAGTTGGGAAGTAATTTGGAGAGACTATGGAGGGCAAAGTTGGGAAGTAATTTGGAGAGACTATGGAGGGCAAAGTTGGGAAGTAATTTGGAGAGACTATGGAGGGCAAAGTTGGGAAGTAATTTGGAGAGACTATGGAGGGCAAAGTTGGGAAGTAATTTGGAGAGACTATGGAGGGCAAAGTTGGGAAGTAATTTGGAGAGACTATGGAGGGCAAAGTTGGGAAGTAATTTGGAGAGACTATGGAGGGCAAAGGTTGGGAAGTAATTTGGAGAGACTATGGAGGGCAAAGTTGGGAAGTAATTTGGAGAGACTATGGAGGGCAAAGTTGGGAAGTAATTTGGAGAGACTATGGAGGGCAAAGGTTGGGAAGTAATTTGGAGAGACTATGGAGGGCAAAGTTGGGAAGTAATTTGGAGAGACTATGGAGGGCAAAGTTGGGAAGTAATTTGGAGAGACTATGGAGGGCAAGTTGGGAAGTAATTTGGAGAGACTATGGAGGGCAAAGTTGGGAAGTAATTTGGAGAGACTATGGAGGGCAAGTTGGGAAGTAATTTGGAGAGACTATGGAGGGCAAAGTTGGGAAGTAATTTGGAGAGACTATGGAGGGCAAAGTTGGGAAGTAATTTGGAGAGACTATGGAGGGCAAGTTGGGAAGTAATTTGGAGAGACTATGGAGGGCAAGGTTGGGAAGTAATTTGGAGAGACTATGGAGGGCAAGGTTGGGAAGTAATTTGGAGAGACTATGGAGGGCAAGGTTGGGAAGTAATTTGGAGAGACTATGGAGGGCAAGGTTGGGAAGTAATTTGGAGAGAGACTATGGAGGGCAAGGTTGGGAAGTAATTTGGAGAGACTATGGAGGGCAAGGTTGGGAAGTAATTTGGAGAGACTATGGAGGGCAAGGTTGGGAAGTAATTTGGAGAGACTATGGAGGGCAAAGTTGGGAAGTAATTTGGAGAGACTATGGAGGGCAAGGTTGGGAAGTAATTTGGAGAGACTATGGAGGGCAAGGTTGGGAAGTAATTTGGAGAGACTATGGAGGGCAAAGTTGGGAAGTAATTTGGAGAGACTATGGAGGGCAAGGTTGGGAAGTAATTTGGAGAGACTATGGAGGGCAAGGTTGGGAAGTAATTTGGAGAGACTATGGAGGGCAAAGTTGGGAAGTAATTTGGAGAGACTATGGAGGGCAAGGTTGGGAAGTAATTTGGAGAGACTATGGAGGGCAAGGTTGGGAAGTAATTTGGAGAGACTATGGAGGGCAAAGTTGGGAAGTAATTTGGAGAGACTATGGAGGGCAAGGTTGGGAAGTAATTTGGAGAGACTATGGAGGGCAAAGTTGGGAAGTAATTTGGAGAGACTATGGAGGGCAAAGTTGGGAAGTAATTTGGAGAGACTATGGAGGGCAAGGTTGGGAAGTAATTTGGAGAGACTATGGAGGGCAAAGTTGGGAAGTAATTTGGAGAGACTATGGAGGGCAAAGTTGGGAAGTAATTTGGAGAGACTATGGAGGGCAAGGTTGGGAAGTAATTTGGAGAGACTATGGAGGGCAAAGTTGGGAAGTAATTTGGAGAGACTATGGAGGGCAAGTTGGGAAGTAATTTGGAGAGAGACTATGGAGGGCAAAGTTGGGAAGTAATTTGGAGAGACTATGGAGGGCAAAGTTGGGAAGTAATTTGGAGAGACTATGGAGGGCAAGTTGGGAAGTAATTTGGAGAGACTATGGAGGGCAAGGTTGGGAAGTAATTTGGAGAGACTATGGAGGGCAAGGTTGGGAAGTAATTTGGAGAGACTATGGAGGGCAAGGTTGGGAAGTAATTTGGAGAGACTATGGAGGGCAAGGTTGGGAAGTAATTTGGAGAGACTATGGAGGGCAAGGTTGGGAAGTAATTTGGAGAGACTATGGAGGGCAAGGTTGGGAAGTAATTTGGAGAGACTATGGAGGGCAAGGTTGGGAAGTAATTTGGAGAGACTATGGAGGGCAAAGT
>NC_090751.1:86215153-86227653 GCF_036898095.1 Palaemon carinicauda
TCTCTACCGTTATAAATCATACACCAAGACATGCGAGTCACAGAGTTAATTATACATAACCATCATTCATTTTGAAAATTATATTAACAAATTGCTTACAAGAAAATTACTGCCACTTACAACTGGCAATCTGCATCTTGCATTCCTGAGTGTCATGAGGGAATCGAACTAAGTTCATGGGACAGCTAAGATCCACGCTTAACCTGGAAAAATATAACAAAAATACGTCCTTAGTTTTCAATGAAACAAAATGTATGTTTGAATCTGACTGAGGAACCAGCTAGTTTTCTAATTACCCTAAAATTAATTAAAGGTATCCTAGTTGCATATACTGTAATTATATTAACTGAAAAGTACAATACAAGAATAATGCACTTGCTCTGAAAGTAATAGAAAATTAATGCATACATAGAGGGAAAAATCTCTTCGTACAGTCGTCAAATTTATTCATCTATAAATATTAATATTTTCTTATATCATATGCTCCTACCGAAATATAACTAAATCTAACTGCCTTTAGCAGTTAGCTCTTTTCATGAAATATTGTGATGAATTTTTTAGTCTACCTGTAAAATGATAAAAGAATGAAATAAAAGAGAGGCATAGCTACCCACACTAACAGTAATTCCACTTCATTTGATACAATATACTGTAAGTGGGGTATGAAAGATTTTGCATAAAACTTTAAATATGTGCAATATTCTCAAGTACAAATGCAGAACCGAATCACATTTCAAAAATTATAAGAATACCAAACATGGTACTTAAAATACAGTAGTCAAAACAGCAAAGTTGTGTTAAATAACAGCTTAGTGTATTCTTTAATATAAGAATTTCAAAGAAAAAATGATAGATAATATAGATTAAAAATTTGAACCTTTTTCTAGCCCAATGTAAAATACTGTATTAGATAGGATATAAATTTCACAAAAACTTGTGATGAAGTCAAAGAAGTAAACATTTTAATTTCTGATACCATTGCTACTTTTGTTTTTTTAGCATAAAAGAGTAGGAAGCTTAAGCATGATGATTCACAAACTACTACTATCAGAAATGCTCAAATTGAAAGTATACTTTCTTCTCACAAGTCCCTTGAAGATTATTGAATGGCATTCAGGTAACATTGCTGAATTAGAAAAAAAAGACATTTGGGAATCATATGAATATTACCTGGTACTGTATGTGACATTTCCATCAGGGTATACTCTAAGGTAGTTTTCTGGGTGAACTGATTTGTACTGAGTGGTGAAGGCATTCTTGAAAAAGGCATCAGGGATCCACGCCATTTTGGGGTTTAGTACCACAACGTTGTTAACACCTTGAAGAATAATAATAAAATTGGTCTATTTTTTTTTTTTTTTTTTTTTTTTTTTTTTTGATAAGAATAAGATAAATGTAATGAGAGCTCCAAATGGATACATTTAATGCAATCATAAGGAAATAGAATGACATGAAAATGTTTCAGCAATACAGAACTTTCGTAGACTTGAACTTTGACTGAGTACTCAATTCTTAAATTAATCATCATGCAACAGAGACCAATATTTACCACCTCTAAAAAACATTATTGATAAAAAAAAGGATATACAGTAATCCCGTGACTATAGCAGCTGTATGTTCCAAAACCACAGAGATAGATGAAAAACCATGGTGTAGAAACAGTACTGTGTACTGTAGTACCTTGTGGTATATTTTTAAAAGCTATTTCCTTAATTTTTTTTATTTTCTTAATTTATTAATCTTTATGCTTTTATAAATTCTCCTGACACCCTTATAAACTATTTTTACACTATTATACACTTTTTAAACCAAAAATTACTTTTAATGTAGACACATCCTTATGTATTAAAGAAGAAATTAAATTCAGAACACTCAACAGTAAAGATACAAAAATTTTATTGATGATGATGATTGGATATATGTTACTGGACAAGTACGTGTCTTCTTTATTTGCAGATGGGGGAAATAGTGATGGGCAGTCACAGGGACTGTCTTTTCTTCTGTGTAAGGAAATTTTAATAAATTTCTATACCTTCATCTAGTGCATTTCTAACTGCAAAACACAAATAAAAAAACGGGGTCGGGTTCCAATCTTCCAACATTCTCTGAAGTTTTTTGGCAGTTTTTACTAATGTTGAGAGGAGTTCTAGTAATAGGCCGACTTCGTATTCTTCTCCTGGATCCTCTTCTTCTTCTTCTTCTTCTTCTTCTTCTTCTTCTTCGGCCACAATTGGTGACTTCATCATCTGTCAGATCTTCATACATTAATGGATCTGAATAGGCCTCATTCTGGTCATTGAAATCAAGTTCTTGTTCAGTGAGATAAAGCTTGACTCAGAGGTGAAACCAATCAAATGTCAGTGTTTTGGTTATCCATGCCTCTTGGTTGTGCATCCAATACACTGGCAGCAGGATCTTACTTTTATTTTTGAGGGTCTTTGGGTATTTGTTCTTATGAGTAAGTACAGGCTTTATTATAAAGCCCACAGCACTTCCACATACTATAAACGTGAGGTGGTCTTTGTACACTTTAAATCCAGGGGCTCTCGCCTCCTCCTTCACAAGGAAAGTATGCAATGGCATCCGATTCTAAAAGAGGCCAGTCTCATTCATATTGAAAACTTGTTATTATTATTATTATTATTATCTATTATTATTATTATCATTATTATTTGCTAAGCTACAACCCTAGTTGGAAAAGCAAGATGCTATAAGCCCAAGGGCTCCAACAGGGAAAATAGCCCAGTGATAAAAGGAAATAAATAAACTACAAGAGAAGAAATGAGATAGAATAGTGTGACCGAGTGTACCCCAAGCAAGAGAACTCTACTCCAATATAGTGGAAGCCCATGGTACTGAGGCTATGGCACTACCCAAGACTAGAAAACAATGGTTTGATTTTAGAGTGTTCATATGAACATCCCCTTCCTCGACAATGGTCTTAAACGTTTCATTCACGTACTCCTTAGCAGCAGGTATGTCAGCAGAGGACACGCTCTTGAGGTTGAGCCTCCTTTGAAATTTATCAAACACCCTCTTGTTGTCATGAAATTAAGTTGGTTTGGTGGGAGATGCCATAGATGGTTCTGGTTCTGAGTCGTCATCCCCACCACCTATAAACATGTCATACAGCTGCATGGCCTTCTTGTATATGATGTTGGTATCCAGTGTATAGATCTTCCTGCAGTCAGTTATACAAATGGCTAATGAAGACTTCATCCTTGTGAGGCCTTTGCTGTCTTTTTAAAAGTTGCATTTGCAGGTGCCCTTATATTTTGTTTGTCCTTAATATAGCAAGTAGCAGATTCATTGATGCCGCAATGACCGCTTATGTCCACATAGTTTCCGCCTTCTTTAAGCATGCCAAGAAGTTTCATCTGTTCTGCTATAGAAGTATATCCCTGTGGAGCTTGGGTTCACCGCCAGAAACCTTAGGGGGTGCTGATCATTTGAATGATACTGTAACCCTTGAAAAAAAAATTCACAATTTTACGCAAAAATGCAAAACAACACAGATACAGTAAAGAAGCAAAGTGATGTCACATAAGTAAAAATAGAAGTGAACTGGGATGCTGAATGCTGCAGTAGGTTGGAGGGTGATACTGTGGTCACTGACCAAATCAGTGCCCATGATACTGAACAGCATGTTCTGATTGCTTGTCTCCTCTATCGTGCGGTAATGTACCATGTACGAAATCCTCTGGGCAAACTAGGACACGGCCCCTCATCACACCTCCCTCGTTTCATTTTTCATACAATTCTTTGTTTATTCATCTAAGGTAGGCTATACAACACATTTTCTTTAAATATATCTTAACTAATGTGTTATACAGAGCAGTACAGTACATTATTTTCATTTATCAATTTTTCAGCAGGAATATTCTTATCTTTACTACAGAAATATTGCAGATCTTAAATATGTGCTTAAACGCACACTTTTATGTTTTTTGCCGAAAACCCTAAATTACCTGAAAATATATGGGGCTCGAGCTCTTACTCCGGCCACGAATCTTCTCGATCCCGTTGTAGGTAAGGGGGGGGGGAGTCCGGGGTGGCGAAGCCCCCTGAGTAAGGATACGGCTTTTAGCATAGGTTAGGTGGGTTTTTTAAGTTAGCTTCTCCCGCCAAAATCGTTTTTAGAACGACAGCCACAGTTCAGAATATTCAAGTTTTCTACGAACTCGATTTTAGAATGTCGGCCACAGTCCACCCCACTTTATAATATTCCCATTTTCTATGAATGAAAACGGATCTGGCCGTCACCCTACAAAGGCTCCTTAAAAAACATTATAAATACGTATTGGCCGCAAAAACTTTCGATATAAAGAGGAGTCAGCCACAGAAACTTTCGATGTAAAGAGGAGTCCGCAATGCAAATCTTCATATATCAAATATAAGAATACACGAAGTACTAAGGAAGCGGTAGGTGAACTGCAATATAGTGAGGGATTACTGTATGACCTTCATGATAAAAAGTCAGTAAATTGAGAAAAAATGGTTTATATCATGGATACTTGTCAGAAAATAGAACTGCTAATCAACCTACTTTAACAACGACAAAACTCTAGGCTTGATTAGGGTAGTGAAAGTCAACAGCTCAAAACAGTATGTGAATAAGAACGTATAAAATTATCTATCCTTATCTATCTCCTTTTTTCAAGAAAGATAAGTCCCTCTAGAGTGCATCCAGTATTGAAAAAATTCTCTTTCTCTTCCATATTCATGAAAAGAGGGATTTGGTGAATGAGCCTATCCCCTCACTAGAACTGGAAATTCTGGCTGATCGGGTCCATTGTTAATAATTCTCATAGCTGGATCTCATATCACAGTATCTTACCACTGAAATCTGATGGATGAGTTAATTTCCTATAAATGAAAGTGAACTTATTTTCAACAATGCTTCCCTAATTTCACAGAAAGGGGTTTGTCTAGGTGGAGTCCTACCTAAGTCTTATAAAAGGCCGTCTGATGATGGGTAGATAATTTTATGATCTGTTATCCCGGTCCATCATGTTTTATTAATGCTTGTAACACTTGTTGGCCTAATATATTAAAAATTTATGGCTTATTCAGATTATTATTTTTAAAACTCCCTCAATTTGATCATTCTGTTAAAAATAAGTCAACAAGACCTAAACCTATTTGCACACTTCAAACCCATTGTAGTTAACTACAGATAATAGAATTGTCTCTCCATACTATCAGTCTTTTTGAAGTACAGTATGATAAAAAAAAAAGTATTCATATAAGCCAAAAATACTAATTAGATACTTCTATTCCCTAATTTGTAGAGTTATCAAATAGAAAAATTCACAACATCAATCTCGTATCATTCAAGTTGTTCTTATATATGTTCTTTATCCTTTGTATTATTTTCATCATACAGTCCCTTTGAGAACTTTTCTGTGCATTTTGTAAAATACAGTTACAAAAAATACCTCACCTAATGTATATCGTTTCTAGGGAAAAAATAACATTCTGGCAAAATATTAAATACATACTGTACTCTTACACTAACACAACGTCAAGCATTTTCTTATTTTTCCTAAATTGTATTATGAAATGGCCTGATATAATACTTATTGCATGGTATGCATAAAGTGAAACCTCTAGATACAAAAGTTTCTGTAAACAGAAAACTCATTTTACGAAACGACAAACAAAATTTTTTTTCGCCTCATATTACGAAAAAATACTCAGGATACAAAAATTTTAAAATCAAATTAGGCCTATATTATATAAAAAAAAAAAAGTTACAAAAGCCACTCTGAACCGAATTTATTTTATATCCTGAGGTCTTACTTATATGTTTTTAATTACTTTTGCTCAACATTGTGATGTTGACAGGCTAGAAATTATCAAAACAAGTTTAAACTTTAATTGAAATCCTTACCTGGCTCGTCATATTCTAAACGATAGTCATTCCAGCGCATCCGGAATGTCATGTCAAGGGTTATTTTCTGTAATAAATAAATAAAGGAGCAAATTGATAAATAAAATCAATCCATTTAATACAAAGCAAGGAAATGATGACCTTTCCTTTGAGCTATGAGAAGCTTTATTTTATCCGGTTGATGCTAAACTCTTTCCTTTGATTTTATTTCATCAAACTACGGATAATACTGGGAAGTTTTGTGAATGTCAGAACTGCACTTCAATAAGAATATGAAAATATTTCTTATAAGTTTATTGAGTTAATTATACAAAATATCACATAGTGAATAAAAACACTGCAAAGATTTCTGCCAGAGAATGTGAAATTTTGATTTGTACAGTTCTATAAATTCATACTATCCAATTTAAAATACTCTTCCATACTGATAGGTATTTAAAAATGACAATTAGTGACACTCTAATGGAAAGATGATTAATTGGTTTCATTTAACGTTTGCCTGAAAATGCCTAGATCTTACAGACAGACCAGCTGCCTTGAAATGAATATTGAATATGTAAGCATTTCTTATATTTTGTAGAGTAGATTTAAACTTCTTCGTTAGGTATCAATTTTAAACTCATGAAAATGCTGTATAAAATATCATGATTGATGTCAGAAATATTATTAAAAACATGTAAATAAGAAAATGTTTCATATGCTGATTTACTAACCATGTCTACGTCATCAACGTCCATGTTCCTCACGTAGGCTTGCACCTTTGCTGTTGTTGGGCCTGAAGATTTTGAAAGCATAAGTAATTGTCTTTCATGATAACAATCTTTGATTTAAAGTTTTCAGACATCCTGACATCTAAGGTCATTGACGCCGATCATAATAACAAGCACACAGACATTATTATATCTACTTATATCCAAATGTATGATAAGGACGACGAACAAACACAACTTACAATGAGTTTTAAATATTAATAAGCAAAAAGATAAATTAATCTAACTGTTAAACATTACATTATTCATTTTGATGACAGGACAAAGTAGGCTACAAGAAGAATACGAAGTCTGATGAAAGTGACTTATGGTTTTTTATGGTTTTGCACAAATTTCATCTGTGCTATTTGAGAGGCTAATGTCATTGGGGAAATAGTGAGTTTCAGATTCTTAAATGATGAAGTAAAAAGCTCTTAGTAAGATAATTTATATTTTGTTACAATGTAATATAACTTATCTCTACATCAGAAACTAATAATTACTGCTGCACTACAAAACTGAAAGAAATATTCTCATGGTTAGCTAGTTAACTCGTTCTTTATTCCATTTTGTTTTTGGAAGAATTTCCTGTAAAAAAAAAAAACCACAAACAATAACAAGAAATATCCTGAATCATATACAGACATGTTATACATCTCTATCTTATACTGTAGTTTCCCGTAATTCAATCAAATATAATTTATGGACTTAAAAGTTGATTATACAAAATCAATATAAATAATTCCATCAAACACTATTCACCAAATCAAAGGTTATAGTGATATGGTGTAAATATGTACTGAAAACATACCATTATCAACTGATGGTCTGATCTGAGGATTGGTCTGTTTCAATTTTGACAACACCGCAGCTGTAGCCTTTGCCTGAGGATCATCGTCTTCAGCCCTTCCCCTGCAAAGAATTTTACAAATGAAGGAAAAAAAATGAGAAAAAATAACCAATCTCATGTTCCAACTACCACACTTCCTTCGTAAAAAAATAACTGCTTTATTTTAGAGGTTTCTTTCCCTAGTCTGGAAAAGGACACTCCGAAATTAAACCGTCGTTCTCTAGTCTTGGGTAGTGCCATAGCCTCTCTACCATGGTAGTCTATTGTCATGCTTGAGCACTTAGGAACTCTATTTTATCCTATTTCTCCTCCTTTTTTTTTCTTTTTTTTTTTTAAGTTTTTGTAGTATATATATGAAATGCATATTTTAATGTTGTTACTGTTCTTAAAACATTTTTTTTCAAATGCTCATTACTTCTCTTGTGGTTTATTAATTTTCTTGTTTCCTTTCATTATTGGGATATTTTTCCCCTTTGGAGCCCTTGGGCTTATAGTATCCTGCTTTTCCAACTAGGGTTGTAGCTTAGCTAATAATAATAATAATAATAATAATAATAATAATAATAATAATAATAATAATAATAATAATAATAATAATAATAATAATAAGGCTTAAATCTATATTATGCGTTGTTTCGTTGTCGTCTGATAAATTTAATGATTTTATGCAAAAAAAAAAAAAAAAAAAAAGTTCATTATTGTGAGATGGACCCTAAAATTCTTTAATGCAATGCTGTACACATTTTGCATTTGCTTTCATGCAATATATCCAAAGGAAGATTTGATTCGTAACAACAATTGAAATCTACATTCATTCATTGAATCAACCAGGATATAAATTAAATGTCTTACATTTACATTTTTGAGTGACATAACTCTCTTCCAGGAATAGCTCTAGGTATTTCAATAAATCTAATATTCACTACAATTACGAAGCTGTAACATCTTTATCTGTAGGCAGTCTTTTCAAAGGAAAAAATATAGATAAGTAAGATACAAATTGATTTTAGCATATACTTACACAGAAACTGCGAGAAGCAGCACGAATGTGGCATACAGCATAGTAAGAATTAGTCGCATTCAGGAGGGTGGAGAGTTCCTCTTGATTTAAGATTTCCCTGGAAATAATAATAATAATAATAATAATAATAATAATAATAATAATAATAATAATAATAATAATAATAATAATAATAATAATAATAATAATAATCGTTTTCCTAATAGCAGTAACAGGTACACAGTACCACAAAGTACTAAAAAACAATTAGTATGACTTTTCCATTTCTGCAAACAGACATTAAAAATACAGATTGTTAGTCAGCGACACTTTACCGGATTCCTATCATTAATCATTCTCTTGTAGTTTATTTCCTTTCTTAACTAGGCTATTTTCCTTGTTGGAACCCCTGGGCTTTTAGCGTCTTGCTTTTCCAACTAGGGTTTAAGCTTAGCTTGCAATAATAATAATAATAATAATAATAATAATAATAATAATAATAATAATAATAATAATAATAATAATAATAATAATAATAATAATACCGAATAAAATGCACGATGCAATCTTGCACCCTAGTGAACTTGATGTGCATCGCCAGCTGAATGAGGTGCTTGGACTTGCAGCAACAGCCGATTAGCAGTAACAGATACGTTAATTCAAAGGCAAAACATCTGTCAAGTATATACTTACACAAAGGCTCCAGTAGACTAATGTATGCTTTTATTCCTCTAAATTGCCATTTATGAAAGAAACATTATCCTAATACAAAACCTATAATATCAATAGCACCAATTTCTATACTATACCAGCTCTTCTAGGAGAAGACACTCCAAAATCAAATCACTGTTCACTAGTCTTTAGTAGTGCCATAGCCTCTGTACCATGGTCTTCACTGTTTTGGGTTAAAATTCTCTTGCTTGAGGGTACTGTACACTGTTCTATCTTATTTCTCTTCCTCTTGTTTTTCTTTTTATGGATTTTTTATAGCTTATATGTGAAGATTCTAATTTAATGCTGTTACTGTTCTTGAAATATTTTACTTTGTTAAGTCTTCTCTTGTAGTTTATTTATTTCATTGTTTCCTTTCCTCATTGGGATATTTTTCCCTGTTGGAGTCCATCGGGCTTATAGCATTCTTCTTTTCCAATAAGGGTTATAGCGTAACTTGTAGTAATAATAATAGTAATAGGTAGTAGGTTGGCCAGGGCACCAGCCACCCGTTGAAATACTACCACTAGAGAGTTATAGCGTCCTTTGATTGGCCAGACAGTACTACATCGGATCCTTCTCTCTTGTTACGGTTCATTTCCCTTTTGCCTACAAACACATCGAATAGTTTGGCCTATTCTTTACATATTCTCCTCTGTCCTCATACACCTGATTACCATTGACAACACCAAGATTACCAAAACAATTCTTCTTCACTCAAGGGGTTACTGCACTGTAATTGCTCAGTGGCCATTTTCCTCTTTGTAAGGGTAAAAGAGACTCTTCAGCTATGGTAAACAGCCCTTCTGGAAGGGAAAATAGCCCAGTGAGGAAAGGAAACAAGGAAAAATGAAATGTTTCAAGAACAGTAATAACAGAATAAATACCTCCTATATAATCTATAAAAAATAACAAAATAAGAGGAAGAGAAATAAGATAAAATAGTGAGCCCGAGGGTACCCTCAAGCAAGAGAACTCCGACTCAGGACAGTGGAAGGCCATGGTACAGAGGCTATGGCACTACCCAAGACTAGAGAACAATGGTTTGATATTGGAGTGTCATTCTTCCAGAAGGGCTGTTTACCATAGCAGTTTCCTCTTTGTACCATCTCCCATTCTAACTATAGCCTACAGTACTAAGCGTTCCATCTCCTGCAAGTATTACTGGGCAAAAGCATTTAAAGTGTTCTTTTAGGATCCCATTTAGATATTATAGAAAACGATATATTTCTTGTCAAAGAAAAAGGTTAAAGTGGTTATGGATGACTAATCTATTTTATGACAGCGCTGAATCTGGTGCACAGAATCGAGGCCACAAGGTCCTATGCTGGGACTGGGGAGCACATTCAACACCCAAGTGAAATGGGGAGAGGGGGTTGGAATACAGCAGTTACACAATGAATTTGGATACTGAAACAATAATTCATAAGTAGAAAATGTGGGCGTTGTTAATGGCAAACGAGAAGCTGCAAAGACCAACAAATAGTTAATATTATTAATATTACTTGCTAAGCTACAAACCTAGTTGTAAAAGAAGGATGCTATAAGTCCAAGGGCTCCAACAGGGAAAATAGCCCAGTATGGGAAAGAAATAAGGAAATAAATAAACTTCCCGAGAAGTAATTAAAAATCATATAATAAAGTAATAAAACAAATTCATATATAAACTATAAAAACTTCAAAACAGAAGAGGAAGAGAAATAAGATAGAATAGTGAGCCCGAGTGTACCCTCAAGCAAGAGAACTCTAATCCAAAACAGTGGAAGACCATGGTACAGAAGCTATGGCACTACCCAAGACTAGAAAACAATGATTCGATTTTGGAGTGTCCTTGTCCTACAACTGCTTACCATAGCTAAAGAGTCTCTTCTACCCTTACCAAGAGAAAAGTAGCCATCGAACAACTACAGTGCAGTAGTTAACCCCTTGAGTGAAGAGGAATCACAGTGTTATCAAATGTATGAGGGCAGAGGAGAATCTGTAAAGAATAGGCCAGACTATTCGGTGTATGTGTAGGCAAGGCGTAAATGATCCGTAACCAGAGAGAGGGATCCAATGTAGTACTGTCTGGCCAGTCAAAGTACCCCATAACTCACTAGCAGTAGTATCTCAACGGGTGGCTGGTGCCATGGCCAACCTACTCCCTATGCTGGGACCGGAGAGCACATTCAACACGCAAGGGGCCGTGGAACCCTGCAGTTAGACATTGAATTTAGAAACAAACAATAAATCAAAAGAACATTTGGGCGTTGCTAAAGGCATACGAGAAACTGCAAAGACTATTAAATATCTATGCCTACAGTGTACCGCAGGACCTACACTGCTAGCATTAATCCAAATGAGAAATTTTATACAGAGTTTAGACCCCTCTTGTATTATTCCCCATAACGTAATTCTCCTTACATAAAGTATTTTTATATTTGTGATAAATTCATATAGCTTTTTGTCCCCATGCAGTTCCAAAGGAGCTCGTTTTAATTGTATAATACGGTATATTTGAGATTTATTCAAATAAAATCGTTTAAAAAATCTCGTATCAAAAGAAAACATTAAATTTCTGTCCCTTTTCATTGATAAAACTACTATATTTCGACAAATTCGTTATCTTCAATGAAATATATTTTTGCAGTGCGTGTTTATAATTCACTTCACTACTTTCTTTCTGCAGATTCAAAGAGCTCATTCAAGGAAGATAAAATTCGAAGATATCCAAAAGTGCATATGAATCTAAAAGAATTGAAAAGGAAATGTAAAAGATATGAAAAAGAAATTAAAATTGTCGGCGAATAAAGAAAAAAGGGGACACCTGATTAAAATAGTCCAGAATGTCAGTGTTCCTAATTTTGTCTTCGGAAATTTATTAAACCTATTAGGCAATTTCGGAAGTAAATTTGCCAATGACTTGATCGTTGCTTGACACTTAATAAAGTATATACTAAAGTGCAGGATATAAATGAAATCATTTCAAATATTTAAGAGGCTTGTTCTAATAGGTTAAATACAGATTTTCAAGTGAAAAGAAGTTTATCTTCAAGAATTAAATTTTAAATGCCAATTCGCATCGAATTTATATCAAATGTAAAATATTAATCTTAATTTTCTTGGCGAAAGGAAATCTGTATTTTCATGGTATAATAAGACTGGCTTTGAGGTGAGGACTATCCTTTTTTCTTTATTTCGTTAGATCAACAAAAGACCTAGCTGACAGCTTTGCAGTTTATCAGCACCATATTTATTAAGTCAAACTTCTCATAACAGAGTTCAGTCACTTAAACTTCTTATATGAAAATACTATTT
>NC_090751.1:86232653-86245153 GCF_036898095.1 Palaemon carinicauda
TATATATATATATATATATATATATATATGCCAATAAATACATCTTAATATTGGATTCTCTCCACCTCGGGATTAGAGACCAGAGATCTTTTTGGCTAGGTGGTAAGTCAATAGAACCTCAGTTTCTTGGGCAAGGGTTCGATTTCCCGGTCGACCAAAAGCGATCATCATAAAGTTGATTCACCACGAGAGAGAGAGAGAGAGAGAGAGAGAGAGAGAGAGAGAGAGAGAGAGAGAGAGAGAGAGAGAGAGAGAGAGAGTGTATTATAAAAACATGTACCGAATCATGTAGACCTACTCCTCATAATTCCATGGAGATAGTCTATCTCTGTCAATACTTTTAATCTTGCATCTTCACAACAACCTATTTTGAAAACCAACGAACATTTCAAAGAATAAACATAAAATAACCTCAAATGACCAAGAGAAGATTGAGAGCGAGGCATAACTAACCCGAGGGTTATCTGCACTGCCCATGTCATTCGGTCTAGTCCAAGCGTGAATGACATAATACAAAGCCACACTTTTAAACTGGGGATAAAATAGAGATTGTGAATAGACCATCTGGTGGTTATTCAGATTTGACAAAGCACTCCCATCCACTTCGAGCTACATTGACTGTGCATTAAAGCACTGGGTATAAAGTGACGAAGATTACATCTTGGCCGAAAAAGAAAAGAAAAAAAAAGAAAAAAAAAAAAAAACAGGCGTTCACAATACTAAGGGTCGCTAGAGCACAAAGTTCTATTATTTTTATTGGTTCAATGTCTTATAAAAACATCATTCTTTTCACATTAAATAGGGTACATGGATACATACACTTCGAAAACTTTCTAAAAATTATTTCATAAGTCGCCGAGATATGAGTGTTTGAATATTGCTAATTTTCAAACACGCCTTTTTTTCGTTATACAGATTTTTTATTGCTTGGCCCTTTATATCAATGGAGACCAAAGTTAACACGATACCAGACCAGTGAAGGAGTTATCCCAAGTGCTGAAAGGTGCAACCGAGTGGAAACATTTGAGAAGAAACCAACGAAAGGACTGCCTCCAAAAATAGACAAAAAATGCTGAGATTCTATCTTTGTGTTCTGAGACACATTTTCCTTTCAATTTCAGGTAAAATCTATACATCTACTTGTGATAATCATATCGAATTCCCCACGTTAGAAAAACTTGATTTTTTTTTATCTTTTTACAATATCAAATGCAAATATACAATTATTTCTTAAGTATTAAACATGATCTGTCATAAAATCATAAATGTAATAAGCAAGTAAATCCTTCCTACTTAAAATGGTTTCGTAATGTCTTTACATGATGACCTCTATATATGAAATATGTTCTTAAAGAAAAGTAAATAAAACGATAAAAGATAACATTTATGATATGCTCTGAACTATCCTGTTCAGAGTGGTTACCCGAGATTTTACCCGAATTAATGGCAAAATTAGGGTTATATTTATATTTTTTCTTATTTTAATATCTACGGCGATATTTTTCCTTTTTCTTAACTGGAAACTCCATATAATAATAATAATAATAATAATAATAATAATAATAATAATAATAATAATAATAATAGTAATAAAATTAATAATAATAATAATAATAATAATAATAATAATAATAATAATAATAATTTAAAATTACGACAATAGTAGAACAGCTTCAAATTGCTCTTATAATTCCACGAACACACATTATTCACTAACCCTTTGTGATATGACTAAGTCACCGTATTTTATAAAAATATTAACAATTACGTGCTCAAAACTCTTTAATTGTGATATAACAAACATGTCAGTCTAAACGATTTTGAAATATTACATAGAATTACAATGGAAAAATAATCTTAAATTACTACAGCTTATTCTTTACAAATCATTATCGAGAGAGAGAGAGAGAGAGAGAGAGAGAGAGAGAGAGAGAGAGAGAGAGAGAGAGAGAGAGATTTCTGGATCTTGTATCAACACACGATCTTTTAGATCTGTAAGATTAGCCAAAAAGGAAGGTGTCCATTTCAATATAAAAAAAAAGCCATCTATCTGAACACTTCCGCCCTCATACTCACCCGGGCTGCGCAGTCTGCCCCCCAAAAAGAAGAGATTGAAGAGGAGAAAAAGAAAGAGTAGGAGAGAACAGTGCTTGTGAGCCAACTGGTGGACATTGATACAACTGAAGACTCTTTATCGGCACAGCTGACCTGCCACTTACGGCAAAAAGCAGTAAAATGAAGCCATGTTCAAACTCGCATAGTACCAGCATATCTCGACAAAGGCTCGTTGAAGACTCTATTGCAGAATAATACAGCGTAACAAGATGAAGTAAATAAGAAACCTCAGAACGAAACGGTGGAAATAATTTCATAGTTGAAGATCTCTAAACCTATTCAGAGCTACCAACAGACCGTTGGTCTTGCGGTGAAGATATTTAAAATCTAGCCTTATGTTCAAGAAATGAAGTAGCTTTATTTAAACAATTTGTTCTGTTACAAAGGAACGTAGAGAGGAGAGGTCCCCTTTTTTGCTTCATTTGTTTGATGTCGGCTACCCCCCAAAATTGGTGCAAATGCCTTGGCATATGTATGTATGTACAATTGATGTCAGTTTATGTTTTAAAAATATATATAAACGGTCTGATACTACAATGCTGCTAGTGTAAGGTGAAAATCCCATTTCGAACATTTATATTTATAAACTGACATTTGTAATAGAATGGGAGATTACTATATAAAGGTGATATATGATGTAAATAATATACAAGGCTAATTACCTGCAATGGTGTTTCATCCCTTTAAGGTACAGAATTAACTTTTGAAAAGGAAGCTGCAAATAACTTTAAAACTTGAAAGAGTAACTTAACAAAATTGTAAAACTGGTAAGATTATGGCAATCTTTATAAAACGAGATTTCTCCAAAAGTAGTGCATTTTAATGGTATCGGGAAAAAAATCAGAGAATTTAAATCTACCCGCGAATTATAAGTAATTCAAGGACAGTTTTAGATTATCTGAAGAATAATCAGCGAAACAAAGAATGGGGTTAAATAAAAAGAATATATATATATAAAAAAAATGATAGGACGGACAAGGTGCAAATGTAAAATAACTAATAAACAACTGAAAATAATGAAATATCTGCTTAAGAAAATAAAGATATCCAGAAGAGCAAGGTGTACACGAGTTCTAGTTACGTCAAGCATTCAAAACGAAATTGCAGGCTGATAAGTCTAGGTTACTCTATACTCGAGTCTCAAAGACTTGCACTAGCCAAGTGATCACTTCCCTGAGAGAGAAACATGAAGAACCTGAGATGACCAAGGATTGGATTTGGGCTGTTTAGCCCGGCGCTGGGACCTGGGAGGTCATTCAGAGCGCAAGTGAAACTAGGGTGGGGAACCCGGCAATTAGAAGAGGTTGGACAGCAAAGAGGAGGAAATGAAGCATGAACGGAGGTAATAAAGAAGGATAAAAGTGGAGCTAGGGGCCTAAGGAACGATGCAAAGATTATGTAATGCCTACAGTATACCGCATGAGGAACACTGATGGGACTACGGGGCCACTCTGTAAATGTGGATCGCTTGTTTATACTTCTTCAGTTCCTAGAAACCCTTAATGTTTCACTTAAATAATTAGTTTAATTATTATTTCCTTATTTGGATCAAAGCTACTGGGCAATGTTTACCTCCCAACAGCTCCTTGTACCAGAGTAGCAAGTTTCAGAAGCTTTGTATTTTAAAAAATGGCAATACTGTTATAATTTCCAAGCTTGCTTTTAAACATCTTAGATTACTGCAACAGTTTACAGTATAAGAGTTTAATAACCTAAGTTTAAAAGCTATAAAAGAAATTTGTTATTTCCGTGAGAAAATGATCCAACAATAAAACAATATTCCACTTTATTTTACTTATGTGCTCACGTATTTCCAATACGATTTTGTGAGAAAATTCTTTCATAAAAACATATCCACGGTTACACCAAGTTGATATTAACTGATCAGTCAATTGATGCAATGACAGAGCGCAAAGACTGACATACAGTAAGCATAATCAGGATGTACCATCATGCTGCTTAATTATAAGCTGTAACGGACACTGTAACAACAGAACCGGAAGAGCTACAGTGTATCATATACAGGGTAGGATCTTATTGTGTTACAAAAAGCACAGGATTAAGAGTAATGTGTTTAAAGTACGATTTTTTTCCTCTTATATGTGGAGAGGCTTAGCTTACTGTGTTCAAAGTGGTATTTCTCGTGAACACTGAGCAAAGAATTAAACTTTGTATCACAGAATGGCTTATATTAGATTTACATGATAAGAGGAATTTGAAAGATTATTAAACCATATAAAAAGGCTTAATGCAATTAAACATTGGTCTTTTTTATGTTATCTTGGGTTTCACAGTGCAATGTTATATCTTCATACGACAGAAACCTTGATTAGAGGGACATATTTTTTTTTTACTTGCATTGAAGAGGTTATTTCTGTTACTAAACTATCCCAAGTAATCGAAAAAAAAATTCTTTACAAAAATAAACAAATAAAAGTATATGCGAGATATGATGATTTCTAAAAGTTTTCAATAATAGCATTTGTAATTTTTTCGTTCTAAAGATTGAACATATACAACTGATTAGCGCCAAAAACTTTCTCCATCTAATGTAGTACCAAGGAGAAGCAGACAATGGCTCATGATGACTCAGCAGGTAGAACTTTCGCCGTCCACCTCAACCCCTTCAAGGCTCAGGGGGAGAGTAAGATCGTGTTTAATAGTGAAATTTTATCAAGACTTATTATTATTATTATTATTATTATTATTATTATTATTATTATTATTATATAATCTATAACCCTAGTTGAAAAAGCAGGATGCCATAAGTGCAGATTGAACCCGACACCAGGACCAATACATTGCGAGCCCCAGTGATCCCTATAAAACTACCAGATGGTAATCATAAGTAGACAAACTTTCTTTTCATAGAATGGTTTATGGAAGATATGGAAAAATGTGTATTTAATTATACAGTGATACTGTAACTGATACAATAATAATATTCCAATAACTTCCTTTATTTTCTTAAACAAATATCTTTTGTAGTCTGACTTCCTAACAAAACTATTTTCATACAGTCACTCCAATATTGTTCCTATTTGGAGAAAAATAACATCTAACGTCTGTTAATGATACTGCAGCATGTTTCAAACTTTCGAAGTTATTTTATAATTTTGGAAATAAAAAAAAATCGCATTTAATTACACTGCGTTACTCCAATAATTTTCAAAATTTAAGAAATATTTTCTCTTGCCACCGATTTCCTAGTTCTTGCTTTGCTCCAATACTTTTTCCAATTAAGGAATTTTTCAAAATACAGTATATGATATAGATTCCTATCTTCTACTTCAGCATATGAATAATCACACATTTAGTCATGACGCGTAGATTCTTGATATTACAAATTACTATACCTCAATTTATAGTTGTTTTAAAAACAAATAAATTAAAATTTATTACCACCAAATAATAGTAACGTCTGAGTAAAATTGGTCAGAATCACAAACATAAAATCTAGATACGAGTAATAAACATATTTTTTTTTTTAAAGATGGGGAAAATACCCTATCATACAACCCTAGTTGGAAAAGCAGTATGCTATAAGCCCAAGGGCTCCAACAGGGAAAATAGCCCAAATAAGAAAAGGAAAAAGTAACAATTACAAGAGAAGTTTAAGAACAATAATAACATTAAAATTAATAGTTCATTTATAAACTATAAAAACTTTAAAAAACAAGAGGAAGAGAAATAAGATAGAATAATGTGCACGAGTGTACCATCAAGCAAGAGATCTCTAAACCAAGACAGTGGAAGACCACGGTACAGAGGTTATGGCACTGCCGAAGACTAGAGAACAATGGTTTGATTTTGAAGTGTCCTTCTCCTACAAGAGCTGCTTACCATAGTTAAAGTCTCTCTTCTACCCTTACCAGAAGGAAAGTAGCCATTGAACAATTACAGTGCGGTAGTTAACCCCTTGAGAGAAGAAGAATTGTTTGGTAATTTCAGTGCTGTCAAGTGTACAAGGACAGAGGAGAATATATAAAGAATAGGCCAGACTATTCGGTGTATGTGTAGACAAGGATGAAATGAGTCATAACCAGAGAGAGGGGTCCAATGTAATACTGTCTGGCCAGTCAAAGGACCCAATGACTCTAGCGGTAATATCTCAACGGGTGGACATGAAATTCTGATTTCTTTTAATATGATAAATTCATAAAAAATTCTATTTTGATTAATTAAAAATTATTTAAAGGAGAGATATTCCTACTAACTGAAATCTCACTTTAATAATAACGACGGTTGTTATATGGAAGAAATATAAAAATGGAATTCTTTTGATTAGTTTAAAGTCGCAAGTTGTTTCATATATATTATTATCATAACGTAGTTGAGCATGTTATATGCAAGGACAAATGGTATTTTAATGATAAAACTTGCATCGAAATCAAATTCAAAGTTTTATAGGTATTTATGTTTGATATTAAATTTAAATTTTCATGTGAAAAATATAGCGAATAATGGTAATTCCCATTATTAGATCAAAATTGAAAGGACGAATAGATAAAAATTATCATCAGTTAGCTACGAAGGTAAATTGCTAATCTGGTAGAGAGAACTAGAGAGCAGACCTCCGCCGCGGCATCTTATTTCTAACCTTTTGCTCGACCTTGATCTTGACCTTTGACCTTGACATGTATTAATTGGTGTGGATTTTCATACATTCAAATATGAACCAAGTTTGAAGTCTCTGTGACGACGATTTCCAAACTTATGGCCGATTACGTGAAGTGGACAATTTGCTTGACCGTGACCTTGAAATTTGACCTTGACCTTCCAACATTTAATCATTTCCAGCTTTTTACATATCAGTTCATTTCTGCAAGTTTCATTAATTTACCATTAAAATTGTGGCCAGGAAGCTGTTCAAAAACAAACAAACACACAGAAAACCGGGGTTAAAACATAACCTCCTTCCCACTTCGTTGGCGGAGATAAATACAAATATAAAATAGCAGGACCACGAAACTAGTTCTTAAAATCAAATTGGTTGTATTCAATAATTTGGGGTATGTACCACCACGTTGGGGCCTGTGAGCCCATTCAGAGCCGTAGTGAAACAAAGGGAAACCCTACAGTTAAACAATGAAGTAAAACTTAGAGAAGGTTTAAAAAAGGACAGCATGATGAGGGAACGAAGTTCAAGTAAAATTATACTAGACGGGCACTCAGTAGAGCGCATACCTCCGCCGTGGCAGCTTATTACTCGACCTTTTGTACGACCGTGAACTTGACCTTTGACCTTCCCAAAATTCATTCATTTCCAGATTATTACATAACAGTTAATCCCTGCAGGTTTATTTACTCTACGATTAAAATTACGGCCAGAAATCTGTTAAAAAACAAACACACACACAAACAGGGGGTAAAACATAACCTTCCAACTTCGTTGGCGGAGGTAATGAATGTGGAGCCGCAAACACCCTCAAGTAATGCCTACAGTGCACCACGCGAGGGGAGCTGAAGTCAAAACTATACTGAGTTAAATCCATTTTTTTTTGTAGGCTTTGAATGCGTCTGTTTATGCCTTATAACCATAAAATTGGAAATAAAAACCTAACTAATTCCCTTTTGAAAAAAAAAAATTCCCAGTATGAAGAGAATGTATAAAGTGTTATTTTATCATTTCATTGTTGTTATTGTTCTTAAAATATTTCAATTGTTCATTACTTCTCATATAGTTTATTTCGTATCCTCAATGGGCTATTTTTCCCTGTTGGAACCCTTCGACTTATAGCATCCTGCTTTTCCATCTAGGGTTGTAGCTTAGAGAGTAATTATAATATCAATAATAATAAATATATAATAATAATAATGTTTAATCTCTTAGGCCTAAAAATGTCTTATGGCGGCTCTACAATTATCACTAGACTACCACTTTTAGAACTAAAACACTACATTTCTATCTCTGTTGCTATTCTTTACATCTCAACTATTCTTAGCAATCTTTACGCATATTCTTATCGTCATTTTGCAAACAAAACAAATATTCTATTTCAATTTTCAACATATTGCTAATTATATCGTTTCAGGCACCGTAATTAAAGAATATTTCCTCTTTTCATTATTTTGGCAATTGGATAAAAAAATTAATTTTCTTATTTCGTTATTATTATTATTATTATTATTATTATTACTTGCTAAGCTACAACCCTAGTCGGAAAAACAAGATACTATAAGCCCAAGGGCTCCAACAAGGAAAATAACCCAGTGAGGAAAGGAAATAAGGACATAAACCACAAGAGAATTAATTATCAATGAAATAGAATATTTTACGAACAGTACCAACACCAAAATAAATCTTTCATGTATACACGATAAAAACTAAAAAAAAAACAAGAGGAAGAGAAATAAGATAGAATGGTGTGCCCAAATGTACCCTCAAGCAGAAGAACTCTAACCCCCAAGACAGTGGAAGACCATGGTACAGAAGCTATGGCACTACCCAAAACTAGAGAACAATAGTTTGATTTTGGAGTGTCCTCCTAGAAGAGCTGCTTACCACAGCTAAAGAGTATCTTCTACCCTTACCAAGAGGAAAGTGGCCAATGAACAACTACAGTGCTGTTGTTAACCTTTTGAGCAAAGAAGAATTGTTTGGTAATCTCAGTATTGTCTAGTGTATGACAGACGAAAATGTGTAAAGAATAGGCCAGATTATTCGGTGTATTTGTAGGCAAAAGGAAAATATGCCGTAACCAGAGAGAATGATCCAATGTAGTACTGTCTGGCCAGTCAAAGGTCCCTATAACTCTATTTCAACATTTGGATAAAAACGGATTATCTCATTTCATTATTTTAACAATTCGGTAAAGGTTTTTCCTGCACTTTTAGTACTCAGCTTTTCCTATTTTCTTCGGGAAAAAAACTGAAAAATAAACCCGATTCCTTTTGTTTTCTCTGAATGAATAAGTCACATCGAATAACTCAGATATGAATTAATCAGAAGTTACAATTCAAATTCCTCGATATCTATTTCACTTCAAAAACTGAAAATATGTTCGTTCTGTTTGGTGTAAAAATGATGAAAAAACGATAGTCTCTTTTGGCGAGGACACCAAAGTTCTCTAAGGTATAAATATCGAGGCAAAAATACGGAAACAACTTAGCCATTGTAAGAGAGAGAGAGAGAGAGAGAGAGAGAGAGAGAGAGAGAGAGAGAGAGAGAGAGAGAGAGAGAGAGAGAGAGAGAGATGCCAATTGGAAAAGGCCAGAAATATCCCTCCATCCGTGAAAAAATAGAAGAATCTAACCTTGGCGAGCACAATCTGACCTTGGTAATCTCCCCTATACAATAAAGGGCGAGTGTCTACCTATATATATATATATATATATATATATATATATATATATATATATATATATATATATATATATATATATATATATATATATATATATATACACACACACACATATACAAAGTCTTAGAACATAAGCTAGTAACAACTCAAAGAACTATGGAAAGTGTAATGATAGGATTAACACTAAGAGACAGAAAAAGAGCCGTATAGATACAAGAGCAAACTAAAGTTGAGGATATGCTAACGACATGTAAGCAAAAGAGATGGACATGGGCAGGATATATAATGAGAACCACAGAAAATAGTTGGACATTAAGAATAATAGAATGGGCCCCTAGCGATTGAAAATGAAGCAGGGGAAGGAAGAGAAGACGATGGATTGACGAACTAATAAAGACTGCGGGTATGAACTGGCATAGGAAAACCATAAACAAACGCAGGTTGAAGGCCATGTCTGAGGCCTTTGTTCTGCAGTGGACTAGTAACGGCTGATGATGATGATGCATATATATAATCCTGTCACGCTGAACGAGAACCACTCGGAAAGCAACAATCTCCCACAAATTGTCCAAATTACTGGGTGGTAATTAAGAAAAGGGGATAGATGGGGAGGGTTGAATCCATATGGACATATTTATCTACATATTTAGCCTTCATTTTTGACGGGTCGCATACACTAATAATCTTAGGTTGATAATGATTATATTTTCACTGGGAATCAATAAATCCTACTTCTATGGTGTTATATGGGAGGTAGAGACTAAATTTAATTTAAGAGACAGTACATTTGTACTATAATTCTTAGAACTAGCAAACGTGTAGCTGTCAATGTGTGACATAAAAAGTCCAAAATCCTTTCGCCTGGTGGTTAACGTCTCTGAAGTTCGATCCCTTGTATCTGCCACTCACGAGTGGCCTTTAAACCGTTAACAAGGGTAAGCACTTCGCTACCTTTTAGTTCTCGTTTTCCTTTCCTTTCATCTATAAAGAAACCTGTTACGTTATACTTTCTATACATTGCGAATGCTATCAGGGTAACAAGAAAGTAGACGATAAACTAACGCAAACATGTGTTGGATGTTCTTGTTTTCAAAAAGTTCTTATAAAGCCACATTTCTAACACTTAAATTCATGGCTTCCAAGTTCACATAAACTTTTATTTGTCTATTTCTTTGCTTACTACATTCAACTATATCGACGTGGGCAGGCTTGATATGTACACAAATCATGATGACGCTGATGATAATTATTACTGTTGTCATTATCATTATTACTCTTAAAATTATTTTTAGCAGCACAGAAGCTACAAACAACAACAACAACAGCAATAATAATAATAATAATAATAATAATAATAATAATAATAATAATAATAATAATAATATTAATAATAATAACAGAAATCCATTTACAATTAGTACAGACCTATACTGTAATAATGACTAAATCATATAAATTAAAGACAATAAATTACCACGACGAAAATTCTCACCAACACATTTACCTGACGAAAGTTAGAAATGATTAAATAAATAAAATTCATGGTGCAAAATTGCAAAATACACTACAGCTGAAAACAATACGATAAAATTACTTCTATTCCCATCTAAATGTGATTTTACAATCACCTATTAACATAAAACACTGTAAGTTAAAAATGCTAAATATATATTATGGGAGAGAACGTGTTTATTATCTGTATCAAAACAATTGCTAGTCACCTTTGAAGCAAAATTAACAAAAATTATTAATTAAAAAACCTAACAGACTAAATCGTAGTTCTCAGAACTATGGACTGACCTGAGATTGGCGACTGTGTTCAACCCCGCCCCAAAGAGTTGTGTTGTTGACGCCGAGATCAGCGGGAACTGAGATGCGGACACCCCCGGGTGCCATACCCCGAAAGTACCCGCCATCCACCACCCTCAGGGGCAAACTCCAAACCCCACCATTTGCCCTGTTATTCACACCACTTCTTCTCTTCCTCCTCCTTTTCTTCACGCTTCCTCCTCACCCTTTCTACTCTCCCTCTATCATCCTGACGCCACACCCACTTCTTCTTACAGCTCTCGAGTCTCCATCCTGTCATCATTTCCCACTCCATCATAGACAACTCTCCCCCCCTCCACTCCCCCCTATACAATTTCACCTCCTACACGGACTACTTGAGTTAACAATTTCCTAGATTAATGATCAACACGTAAGCCAACTCTAGAATGGGAGAGGAAAAACCTCCGATTGATGCTGCGGATTAAGACTAAATCTTTCTCTTCCTAAACGATCGAGAAGAGATGCTAACCAGAGTAGCATAATAGCACCGGTATGAGGGAAGTCATTAGGTCATTACAATATATATATATATATATATATATATATATATATATATATATATATATATATATATATATATATATATATAATATATATATATATATATATATATATATATATATATATGCGAAACTTGATATTCCTCATTACAATTTTCAAGTAGCTAAACTGACTAGTTCAACTTCTAAATCCTGGGAAAATTATAACACTAACTGGACCTTGATACCAATGGTGGTGTAGGCCTAAATGCCATTTTCCCTTGTTTTTTTTTTTCCATAAAGAACACTGATTTCTTGGCTCAAATTTCTGCTTTTTTTTTAGGGGGGGGCGGGGGGAAGTTAGCAAGAGGAAGTTTTCTTCTCCAATAAAAAAAAAAAGGCTTATTGAGAAACTCTTCAGGGTTTTTTTTTTTTTTTTTTTTTTTTTGGTGATCAATCTATTCTAAAGAAGGTGTTTTAATTCTTTAACTTTGTCTTGTTACGAGTATTGTTCTCCTGTCTGGTCTTCAGCTGCTGACTCTCATCTTAGTTCGTAATACAAAAAACCTGCTATCTATTAAATTCTTTATACCTAATTTGCATATTTACCTCCACCAACGAAGTTGGAAGGAGGTTATCTTTTCGCTCTTGTTTGATTTTTTTTTTTTTTTTTTTTTTTTTTTTTTTGCGAAAATTGCAGGGATTAACTGTTATGTAAAAAAATGAAACGATTAAATTTTGGAAGCTCAAGGTCACTGTCAAGCAAAAT
>NC_090751.1:86247653-86300153 GCF_036898095.1 Palaemon carinicauda
CAGAAAAAAAAAAAAAAAAACATAACTGAATTAAAAGAAATTGTTTACAAGCCCGCTAACCACTTTGAATCAGGTAATTGTTCTCGTAAAAAAGTGATATCTATCTTACTTAAAACTAACCTTTAATGTCATGCTTAGGTCAAACTTGAAATAGCCGTTACTTAAGCTTAAGACCTCAGTAAAGTTCTTATAAAATCTTACATGACGGTAAAAACGTCCTATAATAATAATAATAATAATAATAATAATAATAATAATAATAATAATAATAATAATAATAATAATAATAATAATAATAATAATAATAATAATAATGATGAATTAAGAATCTCGACCATGCATCCAACTTCCAACTTTATCTCAAATTTAGATTTCCTTTTTCATGAAGTCTAACTCACCAAGAGATTTTACTGATTTTAATTTATAAATTCCATAAAACTATGTCAATAAAACTTTAAAAAATCCAAACACACACAATATATATATATATATATATATATATATATATATATATAAATATATATATACTGTATATATATATATATATATATATATATATATATATATACTGTATATATATATATATATATATATATATATATATATATATATATATATATATATATATATATATATATATATATGTATGTATGTATGTATGTATGTATGTATGTGTGCATATATATATATATATATATATATATATATATATATATATATATATATATATATATATATATATATATATATATATTAATCATGATATATAAAATAATCAAATCTACTTTTTCATATTTCGCTCCTGGAATTCAATAAAGGTGGGAAACGTTTAATTTCTGTTAGTCAAATAATTATAAACATATAATGCTTGAAATTATGTTATAAAATATTCCTTTCGAAACACACATAACAATAATCTAATCACTTTAGAAAAGTGTTATGACATCGACTTCATCATTACTATCCCTTTAATTCTAAATGAACAAATCTTTTAAGGCAAACTTACTAAGCTTTCTTTCGATTGATATCCAGTTAAAATACAAATTTTGAAGATATGATAAAAAGTAATAAAAGATAAACAAACATTCATAAAGAGTATTCGAAGAAAGAGTACTTTTGGGAACGACTGTTAACCTTATGAGCAATGTAAATCATAGAAGAATGAAGTCATATCTCTGTTTATATTACGTGACTTGAAATTAAATGATTTACTTGTTGTTAACTGCGTTTACTGATCTTATAGATGCGTATAAATGGGTGAGTGGAAGATAATATAATAGTTTGTGACACCACAACCGACTCGAACTATCGACCTAACTATGCCAGGACTCCTCGTTGCTGTGAAGAAGGACGCTGATGACTGGTACAACAAATGAACATATGCTATTGGGGTCCAAGCGATGTCAGGCAGGACAGCCGATCGGGACTACGGTCTACCCAAAAAGCCAAAGTAAAGTCCTTCAAAAAGAAGGCAACCATCCTTACCCCATACAAAATGGGAAAAAGCACGTTAGTAGAAGAAGAATGAAGTAACTAGTGTGATTCTACAATAATGTCAGTTTGAATGTACAGTATATATATATATATATATATATATATATATATATATATATATATATATATATATATATATATATATATATATATATATATATATATATATATATATATATATATATACATATATATATATACATACATTACTGGCCGTAACTAGTCCACTGCAAAATAAAGGCCTCAGACATGTCCTGCCACTTGCGTCTTTTTATGGTCTTCCTATATCATCACCATCACCTCCTACACCTATTGTCGCAGAGGGCGTCAGCTAGATTTCGCCAGTCGTCTCTATCTTGAGCTTCATCACTACTTCATCATTCATCATCTCCTACTTCACGCTTCATTGTCCTCAGCCATGTAGGGCTTGGTCTTTCGACTCTTCTAGTGCCTTGTGAAGCCCAGTTGAAAGTTTGGTGAACTAACCTCTCTAAGGGAGTGTGAAGAGCATGTCCAAACCATCACCATCTATATATATATATATATATATATATATATATATATATATATATATATATATATATATATATATATATATATATATATATATATATATAAAATTGTGAGTGATCAAGGTATAATGCGTTTTGCATTCAGGGCAATAAGGGATGATACCCATAACAATACATTCTCAATACATTATCTCATTCCCTCAAAATCTATCAAGTCAATCTTTAATAAGGATTTGAAAACTTCTGTCAATGGGGGATTGTATTCGTAAATATTCTACCATACACAGGGACAATTTATTAATACTGTATTATTATTATTATTATTATTATTATTATTATTATTATTATTATTATTATCAATACTAGACATGCTATAACCCTGTCTGAAAACGCAGGATGCTATAACCCCAAGGGCTCCAACAGGGAAAAATAGCCCAGTGAGGAAAGGAAATAACAGAACATAAAATATTTCTGAATCAGTAACAACGTTAAACCGGATCAGTCAAATATGAATTACAAAACGTGTCTTGTCAACCTGCTCAACAGAATAGAATTTAAATAGGTTTTAACTTCTCAAGTTCCACGGATTCAACTGCTCGATTAGGAAGATCATTCCACAATCTGCTCACTGCTGGAATAAAACTTCTAGAATACTGTTTAGTATGGAACCTTATGAGGAAGGCAAGACTTAGAAATACCCGCATCCCTGGTAATACGTACAGGATGGTACTGTCTGGGAAGATATGAGTGCAATGGCTTCTAGCATAAAGCAGAATACACGATTTCCCGAATATAAGAGAATTTACCTCAATAAGGAATACATGCATTATTATTGATAAGTTCTTTCTAAACTCACGCACCACCAAGCAGAGTAAAACTGAGAGGAAAAACTAAACTTTAATTATAAAATTTAATTAATCAAGCAAGAAATCAAAGAGCCGAACAAGGACTCTCAAAGAAGCAGATATATTCTTGAATCACAATAAACAATGATGACATCTGGTGACAACGTGAATAAAACCTAAAACAAACAGATATGAGAAATGCTCCCCAGACGAAGGATTCACAATTTTCATTATTCAGAACCTCCTGCTAGAAAACTAGATTATGAAGAGTGGTCTAAGATATCGCAATAGCATATAGCATTTTTTTTTTTAAATGAGGGAGTCAATCATTGATTTCATATATACAAGTTCCTCCAGGAGGCGAGGATCCAGGCAGTAGAATTGGCAAGTGATCTTGTTTCGGAAGTAAGGTTAGAATAATTACATCCCATTCAATGTGCCAAGAACATTTTACAGGAACCTTTCCACGAAAGGAAATTGAAATGACGTATGTAATATATGGTCGAGTTTAACTTTGAATTTATTTCCCAAAGGAAACTTTTTTTAACAAAATGAAAAAAAAAATAAAAAAATAAGAATCTTTTAAATAGTAGTGGTTTAAGGTTCATTAATATTTATCCTTAGACCTCGAATACAGTACTTTAAATGTCTTCATATTAAAATGACCAAAAGAACCAAAGGTCATGAAAATATTAGTGGAATTTAAAATCAGAAGTTATACAACAACAAACAAAATATGTAACAGTAAAAGGAACAAGAGAATCAGGAGTATAGCACTTTAACAACACCCATGTGTATACTATCAACAGAATTCATGCCAACAAAGAAAGTAAAAGATAAAGCCCCCACAAGACATTCAAAAGATAACTAAAAAAATAGAAATAAAATTAATTGAGCACAGACAAAATGCTAAAAAAATGTCAAATAAATAATTTCTGACAGGACAGTTATCCAGTGAAAGATTTTTGTTAAGGGAAAAACGCAGTTCAAAATCCTGAATGTTGGTAAATCCAAGAGAGAAACGAAAGGAATGCTTAACATCTGTTCTTGTCTAAGCCAAGTGCGCAAGGTTGTTGAGTCTCCGCTACTGTAGTTACTAACTTACAACAGAACTTCTTTGCAAACGCAAAATGTATTAGCTAAATCTGTTGCCGATTCGGCCACCTGATGGCGAATAATCACGGAATGTCATCCTATGTTCCGGACCAAGGTCTGTAGAATTCCGCACGATGTCAGGTTGAGACGAAAATAAGTAAATCAAGTCTCAGAAAAATATGAAATCTTCTGTATTATTTCAGCGATGGAAGAAGTGAGGGCCATTGAGAAATGGCCCAGTCTAATCAAAAGAGTAAGAGCCACAGAAATAATCCTTAAAAAAAAAAAGTTTCATCTTTACATGGATGGTCTGCAAAAACTAGGCCTAGAAAAGTAATGTAACTCATCATAATTAAGAAAATAACACAGAAGACAACATCTGGCAACCCCATTTTGCTCTCGTCACTTAACGGGTCAGACTATACCAGCAAAGCAGAGAGAGAGAGAGAGAGAGAGAGAGAGAGAGAGAGAGAGAGAGATTACTGTGCGTTCACACGCCCTGGTTACCATACTACTATGGCTAAATAAATATTCTTAATATAGTTGAATAGATATACTTGTTGCAGTTGAATATATATTCTTAATATAGTTTAATAAATACTCTTAATATAGTTCAATAAATATTCTTGCTGTAGTTGAATAAATATTTTTAACATAGTTGAATAAATATTCTTCTTACTGTTAAACATTCTTCATATAGTTGAATAAAAATCGTCACATAGGCTAGTTAAATATATATTCTTATAGTTGAATAAATATTCTTATAGTTGAATAAATATTCTTACTGTAGTTGAATAAGAATTCTTCAAATAGTTCTTTTAGCTGAATAAATAAATATTCTTGCTGTAGTAGAATAAACATTCTTCTTACAGTTAAATACATATTCCTCTTATAGTTGAATAAATAGTCGTAAGGTGTAGTTGATTAAATATTCTTCTTATAGTTGAATAAATATTCTTACTATAGTTGATTAATATTCTTCATATAATCACATAAATATTCTTCTTACAGTTGAATGAATATTCGTACTGTAATTGAATAGTTTTTCTTACTGCAGTTCAATAAATATTTTACAGTAGTTAAATAAATATTCTTCATATAGAATAAGTATTCTTTCTATTATTAAATCAATATTCTTTCGATTGTTGAATAAATATTCTTACAATAGTATAACAAAGATCTTATAGTAGAATAAATATTCTTCTTATAGCTGAAGAAACATTCTTACTATGGTTAAATTAATATTTCTTTTAGTTGAATAAATATTCTTCTTATAGTAGAATAAATATTATTACTATAGATGAATAAACATTCTTCTTATAGTTGAATAAATATTCTTATAACTGAATCAATATGTCTTATAGTAAAATAAACATTCTTACGACAGTTGAATAAATATTCTTATAACTGAATCAATATGTCTTATAGTAAAATAAACATTCTTACGACAGTTGAATAAATATTCTTATAGTTGAATAAATATTCACTTTACTATAATCGAATAAATATTCTTCTTATAGTTGAACAACTATTTTTTCTTATAGTTGAATAAACGTTGTTACTATAGTTGAATAAATATCCTTCTCATAGTCGATTAACATTCTTCTTATAGTTGAATAAATATCATTCTTATAGTTGAATAAACATTCATTTTATAGTTGGATAAATATTCTTATAGCTGGAAGATCTGTCAAAAAATTATATCGATATATTCAAATAGATATGAACACATGTACGCACACACAGATTCAACCCTCCTTTCCTAACTACAACCCGCTGGTTTTGCGAATTTTAAGGAGAGTGGTTTCCGAGTGTACGTCTTGGGGAAACACCCTCTCACCAGGGTATGACTATTTCTCTCCCCCTTGAGCGTGATAATATATATAATATATATATATATATATATATATATATATATATATATATATATATATATATATATATATATATATATATATATATATATATATATATTTGTATATATATATATATATATATATATATATATATATATATATATATATATATATATGTATATATATAAATATATATATATACATATATATAATTATACATATGTACATATATATATAATATATATATATAATATATATATATATATATATATATATATATATATATATATATATATATATATATATATATATATAAATTCTGCACATTTAAACGTGAATTTAAACACGTTTGAATGTGCAAAATTTATCATTAATCGAATGCATTGTCACAAATTAGCTACAATGGTGAAGATAGGTTCATTTCAATTCTAGGAACAAAAAACCCGAATTCTACAGGTATATGTACAGAAGACTTGTCATTGACTTTTATCTTTCTTCGTGGCTGAGTGGTATGGTCAATGTCATACAAGTATCCTGGACCAGGGTTCGAAACCCGGTCGGTCAGATACTATAAATCTTTGAGTGATTTCGCCTGGGGCTCTGATCCCGAGGTCGTTAAGAGAATCCAGACTTTAATGTATTAATATATATGGCTTATTTGAAATATATATATATATATATATATATATATATATATATATATATATATATATATATATATATATATATATATATATATATAGCCTACGAGAGATAGGAAAAAGGGAATACATACCCTATCTCTCTTTCTCCACAAACACCACATGTTGAGTCAACTCTAAAGCCCCTTTTATTGTATAGGGTAAATGCGCTAATCGGTTAAATAAACCTTATGATAAAATAGAGCCGTTGCTGTGGGTGTTAATGTTCTACTGCTGGGGGAGAGAGAGCCAAGTAGTACTGTTAGGATCGTGCAAAAAGTGAGCATAGCCAAGTTGAACAGTTGACATTGGAGACCAAACCCTCTTGTCAGTAACACGAGAAGAAGAAACCGAGGATGGGCGGTACAAGATACCGGTGTTACCATAACATTAGCACTGTTTAACGCATCTCCACTGGTAAGAAATGTCTAGAGACAAGAATTATCCATTTACAGGATCTTAATATAATTCACTTACGTTCGTCTAAGTTACTTTCGCGTCATAAGTTACATTTATTTTTAATCATTACTTCTCATATATAGCTTATCTATTTACTTATTTCATTTCGTCACAAGGCTATTTTCCCTTTTGGATCCCTAAGGCTGGTAGCATCCTGCTTTTTCAAGTAGGGTCGTAGCTTAGCTAATAATAATAATAATAATAATAATAATAATAATAATAATAATAATAATAATAATAATACAGGTTTCAATCTCGTGCGACACCAAAGATATCAATCAACCTTAGCATGTTGGATCCGTCTTGAATGATATTTTCAATCAATCAAGGATGACATCAACAACTGAGAAGTTGAAGATAAATTCTGAAATATTTCCTGTTGGATAGGGAGAGGCTTTAAAATATGTCTTTAAGATTTCAGGCATTACACCTAGCAGATTTAGGCCTAAGCCTACATGAAAATTCTCCCGAAAGATTAATCACGCAAGGGGTAGTTTGTAGCGCTACGGCCAAGCGTCCTAATTTGCTTATTATCGCTCCGACTGTTATCTTGTATAGAATAAAAACGTTTGGAAATGGTCTACAGATCTTAAATATGTGCTTAAACGCACACTTTTATGTTTTATGCCGAAAACCCTAAATTACCTGAAAATTTGTGGCTCGAGTTCTTACTTCTTACTCCGGCCACGAATCATCTCGCTCCCGTATTAGGTAAGGGGGGGGGGGGGGTGTCCGGGGGGGGGGAGCCCCCCTGGGTAAGGATACGGCTTTTAGCATAGGTTAGGTGGGTTTTTAAAGTTAGCTTCTCCCGCCAAAATCGTTTTTAGAACGACGACCTCAGTTCAGAATATTCCAGTTTTCTACAAACTCGATTTTAGAATGACGGCCACAGTCCACCCCACTTTATAATATTCCAATTTTCTATGAATGAAAACGGATCTGGCCGTCACCCTACAAAGGCTCCCAAGCAAGTAAGAAATTAGCGGATTATCATTATTATTATTATTATTATTATTATTATTACTTACTTACTAGGCTACATCCCTATTTGGAAAAGCAAGATGCCATAAGCCCAAGAGCTACAAGGAAAATAGCCCAGTGAAGAAAGGAAATAAAGAAATAGATAATCTACAAGAGAAGTGATTAACATTTAAATAAAACAGTAATAATAAAATAAATTCAAATATAACCTATAAAAAATTCAAAATACAAGAGGAAAAGAAATAAGATAGAATATTGTGCCCGAGTGTATCTCCAAGCAAAAAAAAATAAAAACTAATCCAAGACAGTGGAAGACCATGGTATAGAGGCTTTGGCCCTACCCAAGAATAGAGAGCAATATATATATATATATATATATATATATATATATATATATATATATATATATATATATATATATATATATATATATATGGATATATATATATATACATATATATATATATATATATATATATATATATATATATATATATATATATATATATATTCAGGTAAACCTGAAATATTATGCTTCAACTATTCCAGAATAAATGCTTTGACTTCCTAATTAAGATCCATTATCATGTTATGTATAAGTATATCTTGAAAAGTAAAACAGAAAGAAGAAACGTAAACAATCATAACATTCTTCTTCCTTCGGCTCTCGGGTGATTGGGAACGAGGATTGAAAACAGACAAAATAAAATTATATTCACCAAGGTTACAATTCCTTTCGACATATGGATCTTGTTAAATAAAAAACAGGAATAAACAAGAATCTGAAACGGGCTAACGAAAATGGGAAACAGAGGATGTTGTTGTAAGAGAAATTACTACATGTTTTACTTATCTAATTTGAAGACATCTTTGCTGTGAAAGAGATAGACTATAAAGACTTCGGGTTGTCCAAGGATACATTTCTCTATATCCAATGTTAGACATTTGTATAAATTCATTTTAGCTAAAGTTATAGGTTTAACCCTGGAAAGGTATGATGGGTCGTACGTGACCCCTACAGCATTTTCAAAACCTGTTTTTCCCCCATAAATCATCAGCTGTCTCGAATATGGAAGTGATCGATCTGCAAGGGGTGACTAGTCTACATGCCATTGTCTGCTTTAGGACTGATTTTTGTCTAACTTCCCTCCTTCCTCGTTTTTTTACCCCCCCCCCCCCCAGGGGTCGACCTCGACCCTGAAATACCTTTAAAGGGGTAAGTGATCAAACAGCAAAGTTATTACATAATTATAAATTGTCGAACAGTGTTGATACTTGTTTGATTCTTTATAGTTGGAAAGTGTGGGTGGATGGTGTGTCTACCACTTGCATGACATTGGTTTTGGCTTAGATGCCATATATTGCCATGAGGTCCATTGTCCCTCAAATGCTAATTTCTGATTTTTTTTTATTTTTTGCAAATTTCTGAATTTTTTTATTTTTTGCAAATTTCTGATTTTTTCTATTTATTTTGAATTTATCTTCAATAATGGCCAGCAGGCAGTATTCCCTCGGCATGGATGTCATCAACACACTTCTAATGGAGTTAAAAAGAGATGTTGATGATAATATGGAGCTTACAACCTCATTCTTCATTTCAAGTGGTAGTTTGGGCTGTAAGAGTTGTTGCGGTCTGCGGCCATTTTGTTGACATACCCGAAAGGTAAGTTGGCATATCTCTATATATTCTTGTTCTGTATAGAATTCGTGATATTTTGGTATATTTTAATGCATAAATATCATATTTTATAGGAGATACAATGATTTTCATAAGAAATTTACATTGTGAAACTAGGCCGTCAAAAATGACCTTTAGATTTCGCCCCTGATATAACAGTAAATTACATCTTAGTGCACATTTTATTATGTATTTCTGTTCTAGGATAATATGAGTTTATTCTATAACAAAAATTAGCCTCTTCCTATTTCATTTGGGTACCCAAAAAAATTCATGAAATTTGGACAATTTTTTTTTGGCCGAAAAAAGTTACCCTTTTTTTCTCATTTCAGATCTTGACTTCTATGGGTCCAACTTATTTCCAGCAATTACACGCTGTTGCTTTGTCATCTAAGAAGGTGTCTCTTAAGGGATTTATGTGTATATGTATATTTCTATTTTTTGTGAATATTTACGTCGTCGTTTTTTGTATACTTAAATTTTTAATATATTTCTAATAAATAGTTATTTTGTAGATGGGTATCATTTATATTTTCAGTAGGTTTTAGCATTCTTTGAAGTATTTTTAGCAAGTCAAACAATACAGATTGATGCATAACTAAATTTTTCCTGAATTTTTTTTGGAGTCGGGGTCGCACGCGACTGAGTATACCCTTAAAGGGGTGTCTGAGTAGCGTACCTATCCAGGGATAAAGGACTTCATGAATGACAGGCAAGGGACAGTGACATTGCCATAGAAGTCAGTGCAATGCCTTAAAGACTGACCATAATACGTATGATCATTGCCCAAGTCCTCTCTCCACCCAAGCTAGGACCAGGGAGGGCCAGGCAATGGCTACTGATGACTCATCAGGTAGAACAATAGGCCTCCAAACCCACCATCCTTAGCTCACAAGGATGGTGAGGTTGCAGACACTAAATGAACTGACGAGCTTAAAGGAAACGTGAACCACAGGCAGAGACGTTATCAATAAGCCACAACAAAACTTTGGTCTTCACAGCATTAGGAACAGGCTTGATAAGATATTCCATAGTTATATTGAAGGAGAGATAAAGAATTAACCATTAAGAACAATCATGTATGTGAGAAATATTAATAATACAAATAGCATTGCCTTTTTTTCACTTAACTTTTAAACTATCAAATCTCATGTGTTGAGTAACCTAGGCCTAGATGTAATCTATTACACAGAAGAATAAGATCTGTTAGCAGTTGATTTAGGATGGGTCTATCTACAACCTGCATCACTAGGAAAGCAATTGGGCCCAGACCAAAATCTTTAACATAGTCCACCCACAATCACCATGATTGACTTTCACCTTCTCATAGCTGATTCATGTAAACATAATGATAAAACAGATTATACATAATTATGAAACCAAAATAATGACCCTCGAGGCTGTCATGCGCAGTACTGTACATGAATATACCGCTTTCCAAAACAGAGGAGCAATGAGATAATGTTTATTTGGGAGTAAAGAGAACCACGGTGGAGAAGAGACCATTTGAGTGGCGGCCAGTCATGATCATTGTGAGTGGAGTATGTTGAAAGATTTTAGGCTGGACACAGTAGCAGCCGATCTAGAGTGAAGATATTGGCTCCGTCTAATGTCAGAGAAGACATCGGGAATTCAAAGAAAGAAGACAGTGGAAGGCCATAGTAGAGAGGTTATGGCACTACCCAAGACTAGAGAACAATGGTTTGATTTCGAGGTGCCCTTCTCCTAGAAGAGCTGCTTACCATAGCTAAAGAGTCTTCTCTTCTACCCTTACCAACAATTACATTGGAGTAATATACAATTTGTAAGCTAGCTTTGGCCATTTAGCATATCCTTGATAAAATTTGAAGAACCTGTTTCTATATAGTTAGCAAAGCGAGGGAAAGTAGCATTCACTAAAGTTTAAACTGAGTAGAATAATGATTGTGAACCTCACAAAGAAAATAAAACTGAAGTGTTTTTCATATCAGTGATTTTTCAAATCTCACATAAGGTAAACTTAGGTTCATGATACCTTTGGTGAAAAATAAACACAACTAACAAAGTGTCTTTAGCTCAGATGATTCAGTAGTAATGATATGATTCAATAATACAGGTTACTTCAAATTATTCTGTAGCGATTCATGACAAATGTCAAAATAAGGTTTCGTATTTTCAGTATTTTAATAATTAAATAAAAAAATGATAGAAACTTTTTTTTTTACTACTTCGGCGAGATATTTGCAAACATTATTACTGGCTAAATGAAAATAAACTAACAAGTCGTAACTCTACTAAGACAATTGTAAAACAAAAGCAAAATAGACAGAGAGGACCACACGATTACACATTGAAGGTAGGAAGTGTTATCAGTCTCAAGACATACAGAGACGAATAGACTCCTAAACACATATGAAAGCCTCCTATTCATGTTACCAGGTGCTTTAATCAACATCCATGTAGTAAGGGCGGAAGCCGAGACTCGCCCTCATTGCTGGAAATTGGGTAAAACGGTAAAAATTGTAGCAAGACATTCCTTAGTTGAGGGACAAATTGACTGCAGCCCACCAATGGCTCCGCGGACAAGGGCTTCCAACTTAGATAAACGACATTAATCGCTTCTTCTACGTATACGTGTTGCTTTTGATGACATGATCTCTACGACAAAATATAATTTTGAAGAGAATGCCTAGACTTTAACTCCAATCATTCCTCATTTCCCCTCTTTATTGGGCTATTTTTCCCCGTTGGAGCCCTTGGGTATGTAGCTTACTGCTTTTCCAGCTATGGTTGTAGGGTTGTAGATTAGCTAATAATAATAATAATAATAATAATAATAATAATAATAATAATAATAATAATAATAATAATAATTATAAATTTTCTGGTGGTCATAATGCCAAAATTTTCCACTGCTCTCGAGCAAAAGATAGTCATTTTATTTTTCACACCAATAACGTTACCACAAAATATTTCTGTTCGTCTCCTTTTGAATACATAAATGAGACATGTTTATTAGCATTTGGGTACTGTTATTCAATCCACTAGATTCATTAACATGTATGATTTTATAAAAAGTTAATGCGCTGTGTTGCCATATAATAAATAATTCTTAGTCCAAAAAATATCCTACGAATTTCAACAAACTCGAAGTGTCCATAAAAATCCTAAAGATGGAATTCTGTCTCTCAAAAGGGTGTGTATAAATATAAAGAACAACTCCGTATTAAAATAAAACTGTTCTAGCTCACGAACAATGATACTGAATGTAATTCTTAGCTAATTATATATACGTCTATTAATCTATCTATCTTTGTATATATATATATATATATATATATATATATATATATATATATATATATATATATATATATATATATATATATATATATAGATAGATAGATAGATAGATATATACATATATATACCTACAGCTTGAAAAAATTATTATTATATAGTACTCATTCACAAGAAAGAAGATACTAGACCTGAAAAATTATCACCCGATAAGTTTACTCAGTAATATATAAAATATTTACAAATCTAATACTAGGCCGAATAGAAAGACATCTAGAGTGTAATCAACCAAGAGAGCAGGCAAGCTTAGTTGCAGGTATTCAACAGCTGATCAGTTCCATGTAATTAACCAGCTAATGGAAATATCAATAGAGTATGACAAACCATTATGAATGTCATTTATACAATATGAAAAAGGTTTTGATTCTGTCAAAACTTCAGCAGTAATGAAAGCCCTTCAAAGACAAAGAATAGATGAATCTTATGTTAGAATACTTATATATGGGAAGTACAGCAATCCTAAAACTACATAAGGAGAGAAAATTCCGATTGAGAAAGGAGCTAGGCAGGAAGACCGTCATCTCTCCTAAATCATGCACAGCTTGCCTATAAGAAGATTTTAAGAATTTAGATTGGGAATATATAGGAATTACCATTAATGGGGAATATTTATACTTTGCAGATGAAACAATCCTATTTGATGAATCACGGGAGAAACTACAAAAGATGACAGAAAATTTGAATACAGAAAGCAGGTATGTAGGACTGAAAATTATTGAGTAAATGTAAGATAATGTTCAATAAAAAGGTGGAGATAACAAGGGTTATGGATGAACCTCTACAGATTGGGGAAGAAAATACGTACTCAGGACATGAGACCGAAATCAAAAGAAGGATAAGCATAGGATGGAGAGCATTTGTTAAACAAAATTAGATTAGGAAAATCAAAATGCCACTTTCTCTAAAAAGAAAAGCATTTATTGAGATAGTCGAACCAATATCAACTTAAGGTTCAGAAACTTAAAGCCTTACTATAACCTTAGAACATAAGCTAGTTATAACTCAAAGAACTATGGAAAGAATAATGATGGGATTAACACTACAGGAAACGAGCAACATGAATACGAGAGCAAACTAAAGTGGAGCATATTCTAACATGTAAGAAAAAGAAATGGACATGGGCAGGACATATAATGAGAATGGCAGACAATAGATGGACACTAAGAATAACAGAATGGGTCCCTAGAGATTGTAAAAGAAGCAAGGGAAGGAAGAGAGACGATGGATTGACGAACTAAGAAAGTTTGCGGGCGTGGACTGGCACAGAAAGACCATAAACAGACGCAAGTGGAAAGACATGTTTGAGGCTTTTGTTCTGCAGTGGACTGGTAATGGCTGAAGATGATGATGATGATGATGATATATATATATATATATATATATATATATATATATATATATATATATATATATAAAGTCATGTTCATAACAATCAAATAAAGAAAATACTTTCGATGTACCCTGAGTGTGCAATAAACCACCTGGGTTGAATATATGCAAAGCAAAATACAAATGAAATCGCATCCAAAATTTATACATCAATTTTTGAAACGTGTAAGCTAACACTAGTTTTAGCATGATCATTTGACTGAAAACAATTGAGAGTTTGAGGTTTTAAGCTTAATTTATACATACACACACACACACATACACACACCACACACACACACACACCTACACACACACACACACATATATATATATATATATATATATATATATATATATATATATATATATATATATATATATATATATATATGATAAAATTCTTAAAATCAAGGACCACCGAGTAAAACCTCAGCATTGTGATAAGTTCAACAAACGACAACGATAAACAGAGCGTTGAAATTTCACTACTATTGCAAAAACTATTTATATCAACTTAATTCTAGATCACTTCACGTTTTCTCTTATACGATGTAAACTGTAAATAATTTGGCATCACAAGCACAGGGGTCATTGACAATTCATACCAATTACATCAAAGACGGTCATCATTACTCCGTTAACTAGAGAGCCGCAGACCTTATTTCTCAACTTTTTGTTCGATCTTGAACTTCCAAAATTTAATATAATTTCTCATTCTTTTACATAACGGTTAATCCCTTCAAGTTTTATTACGCTACGACTAAAATTGTGCCCGGGAAGCTGTTCAAAAACCAACAAAAACACACAAACAGGGGGTAAAACACAACCTCCTTCCAACATCGTTGGCGGAGGTAATAAGTGGCATCACTTCCCAAGCAATTGTAACGTTTGCAAGCAAACACATACAATATGCAAACACACAAGAATAATGTTCTTACGAAAGAAGCAAACAGTTGTCAGGAAGAGGCGTCTCAATTTTACTATGAAATAAGAAAAAAAAAAAATTGTGATGATCATTTTGCGGTAATGGACGAAGCTTTCTGGTCTCCCATTTCTTAACGCGGTAGATCTCATTTTCGTTCCTTTTTCTTCACTAAGGTGTTTTTATTCGTGTTTTTTAAAGGGATAATTTTAGATGGGGAAGCAGATGAGTTTCGAGTAACTCAACACCCCTGGGAAAACGCCATAGCCAGAATTCAACAGAGCTTTTTAGGGGATTCGACATTTGTGATGAACCCTTAACTAAACAGGAAAACTTTTTTGAAGTAATAATAATGTTAAGACGAAGAAGTACAAAAACTAATTCGTTCATGGTTGATTGATTGATTGATTGATAAGGAGTTATCTGGCACAATTATAAATACTATACACGGTATATTATTATTATTATTATTATTATTATTATTATTACTACTACTACTACTACTACTACTACTTGCTAAGCTACAACCCTAGTTGGAAAAGAAAGATGCTATAAGCCCAAGGGCTCCTACAGGGAAAAATAGCCCAGTGGGAAAAGGAAACAAGGAAATAAACAAACATCATGAGTAATAAACAGTCAAAATAAAATATGTTAAGAACAGTAACAACATTAAAATATATCTTTCATTTATTACTAGATCAGAGTTGGGAAAGTAGATAAAATAAAACATGAATTCGTTTATGGCAACTTTCGAGTTTAAAACTATTAAATTAAAAGCACGATTAAGTTGGCTTCAATTTCTATAAGAATTTTCATACGAAATTAACACAACCACTTTCAGTATTTCTTTTAAATACGTACACGATTATTTTTCTTATATATGAGGTGTATGATACTGTATTGACTTCTATACGTACATATATATTCGTTTTTATCTTCATTTATTTTTCTTCTGATAAATCATTTACCTTTCGCCAATTTTGTACTTTTCAAGTCATCTTCCTCTTTGTCTGCATCTTTTCCCACAAGTCATATTTCTGGAAAATTAATGTAGGTATCAGGTGCTGAATAAGTAAAAAAAAATCCTTCAGTCAAAAACCATTTGAACAAATGTCCACCATCTGAGTTTTCAAGACGGCCACTGTTTGAAAAACGTGAAAACTATGGCGAGAAATGGAGTTACATTAGCCAAATTTGTTACAGAAATGTCTGCCATCTTGAATTTTCAAGATGACCATTGTATGGAAAACTTGAAAACTGGGACCAAAAATGGAGTTAACTCAGCCGGATTTGTTACAAAAACTGTCCGCCATCTTGAATTTCCTAGATGACCACTGAGTGAAAAACTTAGAAACAACAACCAGAAATGGAGTTAACTTAGAAGAATTTGACACAAATCATGTCCGCCATCTTGAATTTTCAAGATGGCCATATTGTGAAAAATTGAAAACTAGGGCCACAAACAGAGTTAAGTGAGCCAAATTTGTCACAAAAAAAATGTCTGCCATCTTGAATTTTCAAGATGGCGTTGTGTGAAAAATATAAAACTAGGGCCAGAAACGGAGTTATGTCAGCCAAATTTGTCAAAAAAAAATCTACGTCATATTGAATTTTGATGATGGCCACTTTATGAAAGATAGAAAACTAGGGTCAGAAATGGAGTTAAGTGAGCCGAATTTGTCACAAAAAAAAATGTCCACCATCTTGAATTTTCAAGATGGCCACTGTGGGAAAAACTTTAAAACTAGGGCCAGAAATGGAGTTGACTTTAGCCAAATTTGTCGCAAAAAATGCCTGCCGGCCACTGTGTGAAAAACTTGAAAACTAGAGCCAGAAATTTGTCACAAAAAAAAAAAAAATGTCCGCTGGCCATTGTATGAGACTTGAAAACTAGGGCCAGAAATGGAAATAACTTAGCCTAATTTGTCACAAAAAAGGTCTGCTGGCCATTGTGTGAAACTTGAAAACTAGGGCCAGAAATGGAAATAACTTAGCCTAATTTGTCACAAAAAAATGTCTGCTGGCCATTGTGTGAGACTTGAAAACTAGGGCCAGAAATGGAGTTAACTTAGCCGAATTTGTCACAAAAATTGTTCGCCATCTTGAATTTTCAGGATGGCCAATGTGAAAAAAAAAAATTGAAAACTTGGACCAGAAGTGGAATTACTTGGGGATCAAAAGTATGTTGTCAATACAAATGAACATGATGGTAAAATCCTATTTCTTAAGAATAATAATCGTCTCTAATATAAAAAAAAGAAGACAATTGTGAAATCTAACCAATGTTATAGAAGCTGCATTTCAATATGGCTACCGTACATACTCTGCATAATATCACATTTGGCCAAACTAACTAATAAGAAGCAAAGCCTATATTCCAAAATTAACCGCCTGTAATAGTGTTTCACTGGTGGCCATTTTGAGAACTAAGATGACTGTGATTATGTTTAAAAATGTGAAAAAAAAAACTTCTTAAGTTAAACCAAGTTATACGTTGTCATTGGAGGGCATCTATTATTGCAACCAAGGTCTCCATATATAGACCTTGATTGCAACCATGATGATTTTTTATGAAATCTGAAATGATTGTATTTAAACAGAATTGCATACTCATCCTTCCAGGAGATTATCCTCTGAGTGGTCTAAAAATGGCTAAAATTTCTAGTGACATAGGTCTCTCAAAGGGATGTATCTTCTTTTCCCAGGAAACGTTTTTTGGTCCAACCAATAAGATATAATCTCCACACTAGAAGAAACCAAGGTTCTTCCCTCTGCAGAACTAATCCTCTATGTTATCCAAGCTGTGTGGTTAGTCCAATCACCCTTCAAGGGGGTTATCATCCGAGTGGTCCAAAAATGGCTAAACCTTCCAGTAACAGTTGTTGGATGAGCACTTTTTAAGACATAGGTTCCTCGAAGAGATGTATCTTCTTTCCCCAGCAAAGGTTTTTTTGCTGGCTGAGTTGCTAAGTCAATGAAACCTGTTTCTTGGGCCTGGATTCGATTCCCCGGTTGACCAGAAGTTATTATCTTTGAGGTGTTTCCCCCTTGGGTCTCTGATCCCGAGGTAGAGAGAGAGAGTCCAGATACTAGGAGTAGTATAATATATGGTTTACATGAATATGAAAAACATGTTTAAATGAGTAAAATTATCATTAACTATTCTTAATCATAGCCAAGTACAAACCTAACAACAAGATACAATGGTGGAGATGGGGTTGATTTCAATTCTAAGTAAAAGAGAAAAAAACAACTGAATTCGACATTCATAAGTATGGGAGAATTGTCATCAAATTTTATCTCTTTGTGGCTGAGTTGCCAATTCAATGGAAACTCAGTTTCTTGGACCCAGGTTCGATTCCCTGGCCGACCAGACGCTTTGGATATGAAAAACACGTCTAAATGTGCAAAATTGTCGTTAATCATAACCAAGTACAAACTTAAGAACAAATTACAATGGTGGAGATGGTTTGATTTCAATTCTAATTACACAAAAAAACTTAATCGACAGTTATAAGCATGGAAGATTTGTCATTAACTTTTATCTCTCTTTGTGGCTGAGTTGCTAAGTCATTGGAACCTCAGAAATGAACGCAACCTCTCTTGTTTTGGGTCGAATCCTGCCACGGAAAGGTAAAGTTCTCTCATTCCCTTTACTCGGATTAAAAAAAGAAAAGGCCGGTACTTCGGCTATTCGTGGGAGGAGATCAAGATGGAGGCTGAGAATTAGATGGCGAGATAAGGTGAAAGATGATATGGAGAGAACAGTATGCTTTTGATAGAAGGCATTGGAGAGGGCGCATCAGGCAACCGACCCCTTAATCTAGGGAAAAATATGCGAAAAAGAATTATATATATATTGTATATATATAAATATATATACATATGTATATATATATATATATATATATATATATATATATATATATATATATATATATATATATATATATATATATATATATATATATATGTATGTGTGTGTGAGTGTTGTCTGTCCTCCCTTAAAACTTGAACACTTCATTAAGTCTTCTCACAATACGAGAACCTCCAACCACATGGACAGGCAAATATAGAGTTACACATAATTAGAGGAAGAGAAGCTGTTTTTATTAGGTCGAACAGATTAGATGGACGCTGTTGCCGAGATGAACATTTAAATAAACACGGCACCGCTGCTCAAGATGTCCCTAATTTGGTCTTACTTTTGTAAAGGACATTGCTCTCAACAAACTGTCTCCATTATACATTACAGAGATACGTGTCTTTATGGTTAAATATATATACATACAAATATATATATATGCATATATATATATATATATATATATATATATATATATATATATATATATATATATGTATATATATACATATGTGTGTATATATATATATATATATATATATATATATATATATATATATGTGTGTGTGTGTGTGTGTGAATATATATATATATATATATATATATATATATATATATATATATATATATATATATATATATACATATATATATATATATATGTATATATATATATATACATATATATACATATATATATATATATATATATATATATATATATATATATATATATATATATACATATATATTCCTCTTGGTAAAGGTAGAAGAGACTTTAGTTATGGTAAGCAGCCGTTCTAGGAGGAGGACACTCCAACATCAAACCACTTTTCTCTAGTCTTGGGTAGTGCCATAGCCTCTATACCATGGTCTTCTGTCTCTTGGGTTAGAGTTCTCTTGTTTGAGGGTACACTCTGGTCCACTATTCTGTTTAATTTCTCTTCCTCTTGTTTTGTTAAAAAGTTTATAGTTTATATGGGATATATTTATTTTAATGTTCTTACTGTTCTTAAAATATTTTATTTTTCCTTGTTTCATTTCCTCACTAGGCTGCTTTCCCTGCTGGGGCCCAGGGATTATAGCGTCCTGCTTTTCCAACTAGGAATGTAGATTAGCTAGTAATAATAACTTTATATATATATATATATATATATATATATATATATATATATATATATATATATATATATATATATATATATATATATATATATATATATATATATATATATATATATATATATATATATATATATACATATATATATATATATATATATATATATATATATATATATATATATATATATATATATATATATATATATATGTATACATATACTGTCAAGCTCAGCGGCATTGCCATACGTATGATTTTCGTTTCTTACTGTCCCTCATGTAAGGGGAGAGTGGTAGTCCTACCCTGGCTAAAGGGGATACTCCCAAATTGTACACTCGGAAACCACAATCTCTCACAAATTCCCGAAACTGCCGGGATGTAGTTAGGAAAGGGGCCAGGGATGGGTTGAATCTTCCCTCTACTTTTTTTTTGCTCTTATATCCACGTTGCTCTTTTTCTCTCTCTTAATGTTAATTCCATCATTATTCTTTCTACAGCTCTCTGAGTTGTAACTAGCTCATGTTCTAAGGCTTTAGTAAGGCTCCAAATTTCTGAAGCATAAGTTAAAACTGATAGGGCCATCTGATTAAATACTTTTCTTTTTAGAAAAAGTGACATTTTACTTTTCATAATCTCATTTTATTTACCAAAAGCGCTCCATCTTATGCTTATCCTTCTTTTTATTTCAGTCTCGTGTCCTCGGGAAACAATGCTTGTCCTAAGTATGTATATTCATTAATAATTTCTAGAGGTTCGTCCATAACCCTTATTTGTTGTCTCTATATTTTCGTTGGACATTATCTTCATTTTACACATTCATTTTCCGTTCTATGTTTCTGCTTTATCTATTCAAAGTTTCTATAATTTTTTGGCAATCCCTCCCATGATTCACTAAGCAGAATTACGTCATCTGTAATTCTTAATTTGTTGAGGTAATCCCTATTAATTTCAATTCCTACATTTTCCCAATCTAAATTCTTAAAAACTTCTGCTATGCGCACTGTTAATAATTTAGGAGAGATGGGGTCTAACTCCTTTCTCACTATCTTGATGTAGTTTTAGGAATGCTGCACTTCCTGTATAGATATCTCCAAGTGTTCTTACATAAGATTCATCTATTCCTTGTCTTTGAAGGGCTTTCATCACTGCGTTAGTTTTGACATAATTAAAAGCTTTTTCTAGTCTAGAATTGACATACATAGTAGTTTGTCTTACTCTGTTGACTTTTTTCATTAACTAGTTAATTACAAGGATATGGTCAGTTGTTGAATACATGCTTCTAAAGCTTGCCTGCTCTCTTTGTTGATCAAAGTCTAGCTGTATTTGTATGCGGCCTAATATGATATTTATAAATATCTTATATATTACTGAAAGTACTCTTATTGTGCAGTAAATTTTAAGTTTTTTTTTTTTTTTTTTGTCTTCCAATTTTTGAATTAGTATAATAAAAGTTTCTCCAAGCTGTAGGTATAGAGCATTTTTGCAGACATCTTGTGTAAAGTTCAATGAGTTCTACTACCATGAAATCTCGTCCATCTATTATTAAATCAGTTGCTAAGCCATCTTCTGCTGTTTTTCCTCTTTTCATGCCTTTTAATGTTTTCTTTACTTCTCCTACTGTTACTGTAGGTACCGGCATAGGCGTTTCTTTATTTCTATTGGTAAAGTTTTTTTCTTACATCACTTTTGCAAAGTATTATTTAGAAACTGCAATTTTATCACTCCATCTATTTTGTTGATATTTCCATTTTCATCCTTTAAAGCAAATATCTGTTGGTGCCATGTTTCAAGTCTTATTTTCATCTTCCTTTCTTTAATGTATCCTCCAATTTGGTCTAATTGGGATTTTAGTTTGTTTATTGTTTTGAACAGTTCTGATAATTATATTTCACCTCTTGGATTTTATCCTAATTCTCAATTTTTTCTTTACTAGGGTTTAATGTTTTCTGATAATCTTCCTTGATCTTGTTTAGTAACTTTTCCACCCATCTTTTGTACTGATTCCAAAACAAATTTTGTTAAATTACAGTTAATTTCTTCTTTGTTTGCTTCCATTCCATCATGCAGCTGGGAGTATCTATTTTGTATTGCTAAACTAAACTCATCAAATTTTTCTCTTATTACAAGAGTATTTATTTTCTTTCTTAAATATATATAATTCTATGCAGGGTCAATATTGTAATGTACATGAAACATTTGTATCCAAGTATGAAGTTAACCTGTTCAATATAAAAAATATATACTCTATAGTACTGTACCAATAGCAGGATACGTTCCTATATAAAAATGACAATAAAAACAGCAAAAATAAATAAGTATAAACAATAATATTACTGCTAACACATATAAACTTACTGCCAGTTCTATACTATATAAGATACAGTGCATGAAAATAATCAAGACTAAAATGCTACAAATTTTCAAAACAATTTGTATTTTTACTATCTATACAACCATGAATCACTTACATGGGTTACTCTTTGTTTCATTTTCTACAACCAAACAATAATATAAAGAAGGGATCAGTTGCACTATAGTTGCTTACCTAGCAACTCCACTGCTAGGCAGTGTTGTCTGTTGTTGCATGGTAGGTCATTCTATTCTGGTCAAAGACTTGTAGGTGGTTGTGGCAGGTCCTTTACTTAAACGGCTCGAGTTTGTATAGCTATGAAAAATCCAAATTGTTTCTAAAACTCGTAGTTTATTCCTGTGCAGATACAAACTTCTGAATCATTTAAATGGGAGTCTTCCTTATGGAGAGGAAGTCACCATTAAGAGATATTCAGTATTTACTCTTTTTGACTTTTACAAGTACATGTAGGTATGAGCAAATTTCAAAAGTGAATACGTGAAAACAGTCCAACAAGCTCAAAAAGAACCAGGATTGAAGTGTCCAATTCTTTATGGTCTAGTCTAAGACAGAGATAAAGCCATATGAAAATCATGCATCAAACAAATAAGAGTATCAAATACTCTCATTTATAAATGAGAACTTGTTATTCTTGCCTGCATTATTGTGTGATCCAAGCAAAAACTCCAGATCCGTCTCGTGAATACAATCAGACTCGATCCACATTTCATACCCTTATGATGCAGAGAATAAGTTTTGCCTTGATAAACATTTAGTTCTCCCATAAGAGCTTAAGCTTGAATATTTCTAGAGCTGCAGCAATAGGGCCTAAATAAAGTGTCTGAAGATCTGTAAGTACAACCTTTCAGGTAGTGATCCATGAAAGTATTGTCTTTTCCAGACACCAGCTCTGAGAACTTGGGCTATTGAGTTCTTTCTGAATGCTAGGGTTGCAGAAAAACCACGGATATCATGTGTTCTAGGGGGGTCGCCGGTGATGCTTTCCCTGAAGCTTTATATACTTTCATAATTGTTTCTCATAGCCTAAAGGAAATTGTGTATTTGGATACCTTCTTTTTGGAGTGGACTGTGCTCACATCACAAATAAGTTCAGAATCTTGGGTCTAACATAGGCTGTTCTTTTCAGATATTTTCTGACTGCTCTTACAGGACAGAGTAAAAGATTATCTGGGTTATCAGTTACCTCTTGGAGAGACGATAATTATTGTGACAAGAGTAAAATCTAACATTAACAACCAGATTTTGAGTTTTGACCACATGCAAATGAAAAGGACAGTCCCTTCTACCCTTTGGAATGTGACATTAGGTAGGGCAGACCATGTAGTTCACTTACTCTCTTGGCTGAAACTAAGGCAAGGAAAAAGACAGTCCTAAGGATAAAATCCCTGTACAAAGCTCTATGCATGGGTTCATAAGGGGCTCTTTTCAATGACCTAAGAACTTTTGTCATGTCCCACGAAGGGGGCTTGATTTTCCAAGGAGGGCAAGTCTTATTAAAGCTTTTAATGAAGGCAGAAAGTTCCCATGAAGAGGAGAGCTCTAGACCTATCAGTTTGAAAAGTTGGTTCAAAGCCTGAGTGGTAGACCCTCACTAGTGTCTGAAAGGTATTTCTCATTCCTCAGGAACACTAACATGTTGGCAATCAGGGGAATAGTGAGTGGAGCAATATTCTCTCTAAAACATCAATCACAGAAGGTTTTCCACTTGGCTTGATAGACTGCTGCAGACGACTTTCGTATGTATCCGGACAGTTGTTTCACAGTACGTCTCGAAAAACCTTTCTTTTGGATGAGATGCTGGATAATCTTCAACCGTGAAGAGATAGGCAGTGAACCGCCTTGTGGAATTTTCTCATGTGCAGTTGATGTAGTAGGTTTGCCCATTCCGGAAGTTTTCTTTGGTTTTCCATAAGTTCCAGCAGATCTGGATACCACTCCGCTGTTCATCACTATGGGACTACTAGTGTTACTCTGACCTCTTGTGATGCTCGGACTTTATTCAGAACCTAACCAATCCGACAGGGCAGTGGAAAGGTGTAAAATTCTAGTCCATCCAATAGGTGATGGAAGGCATCTTCCATTGCTCCCGCTGTGTCCAGGACTGGAAAGCAATACACGAGGAGTTTGGAGTTCAGGTGAGTGGCAAACATGTCTAGTGATGTGAACTCCACTAACTTAAAAGACTCTTCGCCACTACAGGAAGCAAAGACCATCTGGAACCAACTGCTGTCCTGGTCGACTCAGATGGTCCGCAATGACATTCTTCTTCCCAGGGAAAAATCTTGCTGAGAGGGACATTGGATTGTTCCATACCCAATGAAGCATCTCCACGGCTACTTGGCATATAAAGATGTAGGTAACTACCATGGAGTTGACACTCATCAACAGTACAGAGTGGCCTTTGAGAGTCTCTGAGAAGTGAAGTAACACCAGATACACAGCTTTCATTTTTAAGTAGTTGACCTGAAATCTGCTCTCATCCTAGGTGAGCAACCTGGTATCCTTGGTGTGAAGCATCTGAGAACAGACAGTACTTTGGGGGAGAGACCTGAGGGGGAGTTCCTCTTTCTCAACCACCACTGGAGATCTGTCACTACCTCTTGGGGCACCAACAGCAGGGTTTTAGGGGGTTGGATGCTTGAGATCACTGGCACTTCAGAGCTCACTGCACTCAGCAAAGTTCCCTTCTCCCAAAGGGGAACAACTTCTCCAACAAGGTGAGGTAAACTAGGAGCTTTTGCCACGAGTGGGCAGGAAGCAATTTCCTCTTCAAGAAGGTTTCTGCCATTCTCCTGAATCTTGTTACCCTGTCAGCAGATGGAAACATTCTGGCCTGAGCCGAGCTGATATCCATGCCTAGATATCTGCTAGACTGTTTGGGGATGAGAGTGGACTCCTGTAGATTTACAGTAGTTGATGTCAAGGAGGAAATTTCTGTGTTCTATATGCAGGGTTTGAGACTGCTAGGAAAAACCAGTCATCCAGATATCTTAAAAGCCTTATGCCCATGGCATAAGTCCAAGCTAAGACAAGGGCAAAGATCATGGTAAAGATCTGAAGTGCTGTTGACAGACCGAAGCATAGAACCTTGAATTGGAAGATTGTGTCTCAAACGGGAAACCTTAGATACTTCCTTGAGGGAGGATGGATTGGATGGGAATCTGAAAGTACGTATCTTTTGTAAGACAAACAGATTCAAATGGAACAAGTCTATGATGGGTTTCTATCCTCCCGTCAGCTTTTCTACTAAGAATAGATTGCTGAGGAAGCCCGGCTCCTTTGGCTAACATCTTAGACACTTCTAGTAAGAGGAGGTCCTCTTCTGTGACTATCAAATAGAATAGTTGGGCTGTCAGAGTATGAATCAGAGGGGGTGGAAAGTCTATGAATGAGACTTGATACGTTGAATGCGGTACTTTCCTGGTCCATGGATCGGCCATGAAGAGCTGCCACTTGCATCAATGGCTTTGTAGGCATCTCCTACTGGTGGTTAGTTGGGGGATATGCCATCCCTAACAAGAACCTCTACAACCCCGACCTCTACGGACGGAGGAGTGTCCTCTAAGGCTAAAGGTGAGCCGAGGATCTTGCCACCTAGGCTATTGGAAGTTTGTAGGAGGAAGTAGTCGTCTTTGCTGGTTAACCTGCTTGAAAGGCGAGTTCCTCTGGGGTTATTGACGGGGCGGGTATTCATGGTGCTGCAGCTCTCCTCATAAGAGAAGCCTGACTACGGCTATCTCTGCCTTTTCTATGGTAGCAGCCAAATCTGATGGAGGAAAAAGAGATGGGGGTATCCACCAGGTTGGAGCTTCTCAAACAGAGAGCATCCCTAGGAGACAACTGTTTAGAGGATCTAGCTAAAACAGTGTTGCATCGTTTTTAGCATGCAACTGCCTCAAAGGGACACTGTCTGATAAAGTAAGAACTCCAGAGCTTTGGCCCATTACCTCAAGAGGTCTTCAAATTGTTTCAGGAGGCTCCCATCCCACAGATTTTTTGTCACCTCGAAGCAAGATACTGTACTGCCTCCCACTAGTGCTCCAGCCAGGAACAACCCTGTATGGCAAACATAGCTGCTACCTCCATATTCTGCATCTCGAAACCTAAGAAAATGGAGGGGAGGTTAGATAATTTGTTGCTAGGTACACTTGGCACCAGTCTGACTATGTTGGCATCGATAGGGAGTGGGATCAGATGGCATGTAAGTGCCAAGGCAGGCAACTTAGAAGACTTACTTGCTTTAACCAAATTCTCTTGGACTGACTTGAGTGTTGAATAAGTCTAACATGTCTGGAGTATTTAGAGAGCACCACGTCAAACCTATTTTTTGGATTTTGAGATTGAGGGAATAATTTGTCTATAATGCACACCTTATTAGCAATTTGTGCATGAGGAAGCTCATATAGGCCACCCAAATGAAAAGGATTTCTCTGAGGCAGGCCACTTAGGCGCCTCCTACGAGGGCTGTGTCTATGGCGTCATGACGTTGCAGATATTGGTGTCAGTCGAGGGAAAGGAGGAAACAAATCTGGCACCCTTTTCCTATCCTGGGCCTGAAAAGAAGATTCATCTGAAAGGTAATGTTTCTGTTGTTACAAAGAACGTGCAAAATTTGAAGCATTACAAACTTTAGGCATGGTACTTGTGTGATTGTGGTGTGGTAAAGGAACAGGTATGTCATTCACATAACCAATAGTTGTTGGGTTATTAGAAGGAGGTTTTTGGCAATCGTAAGCCAAAGCTACCTGATACCGTGCCAAAGTTGACGATGGAACACGACCATGAGGGCGTTCCATTTGTATTGGAGCTTGGGTTGTGACAGTACATTAAAACTTGTATTATTGTGTGACATGGTATCATAGTCATCATGCGTGGGCACAGTGGTGCGTACAGACTTGTTTGCCGGAGAACATGTCCACCAAGTGACATAACAGGGGCAGGATTAGTGAATGTGTTTTAATTACTATTAACTTCCAAGCAGTTTACTTGAAAGAAGATACAATAAGTTTATAACAACTTGGTCTGGCCAAAGTTGTGGTTGTGGACATAGCCAACCAGTCCGACCAACCTCTATACATTTATAGGTAATAGGTTGGCCAGGGGACCAGCTGCACATTGAGATACTACTGCAGAGAGTTATGGGGTCCTTTGACTGACTAGACAGTACTACATAGGGCCCTTCTCTCTGGTTACGGTTCTTTCCCTTTGCCTACACAGACACCGAATAGCCTGGCCTATTCTTTACAGATTCTCCTCCGTCCTCATACACCTGACAACACTGAGATTGCCAAACAATTCTTCTTCCTCCAAGCGGTTAACTACTGCACTGTAATTGTTCAGTGGCTACTTTCCTCTTGGTAAGGGTAGAAGAGACTCTTGAGCTATGGTAAGCAGCTCTTCTAGGAGAAGGACACTCCAAAATCAAACCATTGTTCTCTAGTCTTTGGTAGTGCCATAGCCTCTGTACCATGGTCTTCCACTGTCTTCGGTTAGAGTTTTCTTGCTTGTGGGTACACTCAGGCACACAGTTCTATCTATTTTCTTTTCCTCTTGTTTTGTTAAAAGTTTTTATGGTTTATATAGGAAATATTTATTTTAATGTTGTTACTATTCTTATATTCTATTTTTCCTTATATCCTTTCCTCACTAGGCTATTTTCCCTGTTGGGGCCCCTGGGCTTATAGCATTCTGCTTTTCCAACTAGGGTTGTAGCTTAACATTTAATAATAATAATAATAATAATAACAATAATAATAATAATAATAATAATAATAATAATGGGGAATTCTGTCCTGAGAACTCAAAAGAGGAGAGCGGTGCTGGGAACCTCTGAGGTACAAGGCAAGCTCAGCTCATTTGTATGACTGGGAGAAGGATAAAATGAATCCTACATCAGGGCTGCCTCCATATGGGGGGAAATGGCAGTGTCAACTCTTGGGTTCTGAATATGGAAACCTGGGGGAAGAGGACTTTCAACTTCTGATGGGAGATACTTCCAGAAGCAGATAAAATTATCCATATAGGGCTCACCACTCAATACACTACTGTAGTGGGAGTCAAGTGAGACCTATGCATTTCTGAATAATCAGGGACCAAGGATACTGGGACTGGATTCGGCTCAGAGACTGCAGCGGCCATAACCAAAGGATCTGTCACAAGCATCGACTTGGGATCACTTGGCACATGTTCAATACAGTATTAGATGATAAGACACTTATAAAATTTTGATAATTAATAATTAAATTTCCCTTATGGCCATCGTCCTCCGTAACTGGAGCCTTCAAGACATGAAGGACCAAGATGGGAGATATCTTTTGAAGCAGGAAAGAGCTTACACTTCACACCATTACTGGAAGAAGACAAGGAGGGCGAGACATTTCTCTTAGTTTGTTTCCTGCACTGAGAACGATAACTATCCCACTGGGAGGATGGCCACTTATCTACAATACTCACATGGAGATTCCACAGAGTATTATTTACCACAGCATGAGGGGCAGAAAGGATCCAGATCAACATCAACCTGACTCATGAAGGTGCGACAAGAGCAGCTATCACATATATAATGGCAGTTAATCAGTGAACACTCAGCTGAGACTGCGATCTCTTAATGTTGTCAATTCATGCATTACGGGAGGAGATCGGAGGAAGTTACATCATATAGTATATGAGGAGTCTATAAACTTTTGAACTTTATGTAATAATCAAATGCCCTACAAATATCTTTGGGATTCTGTGTAATCACGAGGTTAAAGAGGTGTGCACATGACTCACTGGGTCAGTTACTGAAGCTGTGTGGTCTAGGAGTGGTACCCTTAACCTTGTGCCCATATATAGTAATTTTATTTTTCCTGTCAAGTGTTATGATGATCAACTTTCATTTACCTGTTCTCAAGTCCTATTAACTTAACTGATGCACTTCCTTTTGTTTTTAAATAAATGTAAACATTACTCTAAACTCTCTATGGTTTACTTACTTTACTTCACTTTGATGGCTGCTTTTCCAGTCCCATACAGCAGGTGAACCCCACTCTCCACAGGACCTCCACTGTCGTTTTACCTTGTTCGTTCAGAGTATTTAACATTTTATATCACATATTGTTCATTTACTGTTAAATCGTCACTGTCAAAAGACTCATGAAATAAGAAAGTCTTCAGTTTCCTCTTCAAAGCCTTAATGTCTTCAATCATTCAAATGTTTCGTGGGAGCTTATTATATAGTCTTGGGGCTGCATATTTAAAGGCTCTGGAGCCTAAAGTAGACATATATCTAGGTTCCAACAGTTTGAAGCCATCTGTAACAATTCTCGTGTCGATACAATTTGTTGGCTGCGCAATGTGTCGCAATTCTTTTAAGTATTTTGGACGCCCGGTTCTGATAACTTGGTGGGTTATTGTACATATTTTAAATTCAATTCTTGCCTTAATCGGCAGCCAGTGTAAATTGGTTAGTATAGGGGTGATCCTTTCTCTAGGTGGGACACCTTTTATCAGTCTTGCTCCTCTGTTTACTATGTTTTGTAATTTAAGTTGCACTTTTGGTAAATTGTAGTAGAAAGAGTTGCAGTAGTCAGTCCTGGTAATAACACAGTTTATCACAAGTTTCTTTACAGGATTTTCGTCCAGGTACTTTTTCATAAACACAATATTTCTTAGATGATAACCAGCAGTTTTTATTACATTATTTATTTGGGCATTTAGAGATTCATTCATTAACCTAAAACAAGTCATATTCTTTCTTTCAACTTACCAAGCATTAATTACAGTATTCAGGTTCATGTCTTATTCTAAATCAAAACGGTATAACTATGTATATGGAACTAGAATTTGTTAGTTTTATTTATCTGTATTAAAGGGAGTGTTTCAACTTTTCCCTGCAATAATCAAACCTTTTCATACTTTGATGGTAATTTACAAGTTTCCTCCAAATGATCTGCAATGACTGTAAGCGTGAATTTATCATTGACGATAAAGTACCTAAATTTTGAGCTGAAAACCATGGCAAGTTTTGAGTAACTAAAATCGTTGGGGGAGGATTTTATTTGAAAGAAACACTGGCGTCAAGTAAATAAATATTCCTTTGTCCTGTGATGTCATTGTAATTTTCACCATCACCCTATTCCCGGTCTTTGTGTCCTGTTTCTGTTACCTGTTTTACTTTCTCTATCAAAGGTCTACCAAACAATCTACTAAGTAATGCTAAGCCTCTATAAGTCTTGCTTACTCATATCACCTTAGTCTTTATACAACTAATTCATTTGTAGTCTTTCCTTCACCCAAACATACCTTACAAAACCTGGACAGCCAATCATACTATCATCATCTTTCTGCAAAATCTAACTTGTACTCGAAAGAGCTGTGTAAGTGTAAGAATTTACAATGTCCACCTCATTTACACAGTTATGGAACTTTCCCACTGACATACATTGGCACATTGAAGCCTAGAAAATTTACCACACTGCAAGAGTAGAAAGTCATATGTGACATCACAAGGAAATGCTCCAATAAAAGAATAAAAAATGGATGTAGTCTTTATTCATTCAACCTCAGCAAAGAGTCATGGTTGTTATTTAAATATTATATAAACAAACATTAGTTTAAATTAGATCTCTTAACTTAGTAGCTACCTTATAATATTTTTTTTTTTTGCTTGGCTAAGTGTTTGGAAGTGATGAGGAATTTCATGAATATAGTAGGCTATATTGTAGTGTGCTATTACTTATCAAATCCCTGAAATATCTGGAAACTTGTGGGATACAGTAACCAACCAGAGATATCAATTGCAATGAAAAGGAAGACGTTAAAAATCAACCTTCGCAAAATTGTTTATTTTCATAGCAATGCATAATAGAATAAAAATGTAGAGGGAATATTACAAGAGGAAGATAATTAAACTGGCACAAGAGATCCCAATTTTACAGAATAAAGAAAAAGTCAACATCACATCACACATTTTATTATTTTTAATTTATAAATGAATATATTTCAAAACACGGTATGCATCCATGACTTACCCTGCATCACTAACATCCACCTTAATAACAATTTTACACATTTTCATTTTAAAAATGGTTGATGTGAAATACTTACTCTTCACTTTCTTCAGTCTTGTGGACTTTCATAGTTTTCTGTACCCAGTGATCTTCATCCTGTTACCTCCATATCTACTATACTTGTGACTCATTGTTCCTCATCCCCTACCATAATTCTACTTGGAGATCTAAGAAAGTTTTCAAGCTACTAAACCTCATATCTCATCTGTAGTATGATATTCCATCTGCTAGCAATGGCATTTCAAATGTTTTAGTACCAACCTTTATCCCCTACATGAACACAATAAACTACATATGACACATCTCGTTTTACTTTTCAATTTGAATGAACTAGCACTTATAGAGGAACAAAAGCTCAATATTGTATAACCCAAAAATGTCCTCAGATATTTGTGTTGTGAGTTTTACAGATTTTACAGTCATACTGTAATGAATGCTTTTCAAATATATATCATTTGAGAATACAGAGTAACTTTAAAGCAATAAGTCATGATAATCAAAGCTCTATTTTCTGACATACATTATATGGTGAGGTCAGTTTATGTAGTTAAAATTAGAACAATAATGTTTGCATAAAATACGATCACTATACATATTCACTATTGTCTAAATATAAAAGATTTACCATACTTAATCACAGAGAATGCGGACCATATTTGTAAAGTTGTATACAAATAACTTGAAAATAAAATCCCCAAACAATTTTCACAAGTTAGGCAAAAATAAATAACACTTCTGATGATAATTAGAAAAATCTGCTTACACTGCAAATGACTTAACTATTGTACTGTATAATCAAATCAATTTTCACCAATACAGCCAAGAACATGAATTTGATTCTGAAATTTGTCCAGTTTTTTATCTATATTGATAAAAAATTATAAGGACCCATCTGAAAATTGTTATAGAGAAGTCAACACAAATTACAACCCAGTTTGGGGAACATTTAAAGAATGAATATTTTCAAATTGAACTTTCCCAAAAAGATGTGTTCTTATATAAGAAGTAAATATTACAGCAGGGTGAACTTGAGCATTAAGTACGAAGAATCCAAAAGAAACAGATGAAACGTAAAAGGCAGCTCGGCCAAAAATGATAACGCAAAGAACTCGAGTACCACCAACGGTCTGCCATGCAAGGCATGTGGTAAGTGGTACCCTCTTATAGGATGCAATCTTTTGAAATTAATTTTGGCACAAACATCAAGTAACATAAACTCTTATAATATCAAATAAAACATCATGATGGCAGTAACAGGCTCAAAAATTACCATTAAATCTCTGTTTACAGCTGATTACTGAAAATCAACCATCAGTAATTTCATTCACACAAATTGTGATTCAATTTTATATTAAGCTAAAACTGTTACTTGATATTTGAAACAAGTTGCAAATATGACTGTTTTAAATTCAGATGGTAAAAGTTATTTACCATACAGTCATCCAAGAAAGCTTACAATAACAATAAGATTCCTATTTAACAAAAAAGTAATCAAGTTTCTTCATCATCTTCCTCTTCATCGCCAGTAAACGCAGCTACAGAATTATAATGTTCTCCAAGGCCATAGTAGTGACGATAGTACGTCAAAATTATGGGCTTCTCTTCATTGCAGCCTTCCCCAAATATGATAGGGGACCCTTCAGCCTACAAAAATAATATTTCTTTTTATTAAGAAATTTCTTTTGATATAACTCTTACTTTACTAATTCTTATCTTGTTAGATCTGAGTAAAGATCAAGAAGCTATCTTAAACTGGCTGCTATTCCTTATATTAGTCTTGGCATGGATTAAGATATCACAATATCTTTAAATTTTCTGGAGAGTTACCATGGCATTACATATACTGCTGTACGTGAACTTGAACCAGACCTATGGAGTTAAGTTCTGTACATACTAAAAATTCTTAAAACAATTTGTATTTTCCCTAAATAATACAAACCTGTCATTTGTAAGGATTTACTCCTACATTGTTCGGCTACGACCCGAAAGAAAGAATTCTTGGGATGCTGGTAACATTGTGCGGTTCTCCGCTGTTCACTCTTATCATAGTCAAGATTTGAGGAGTTGGAGGTGGGACATTAAAATAAATGACTCAGGTATGTATAGCAAGGAAAAATACAAATTGTTTAAAAATTTGTAGTTTGTTCCTACACTAATGCAAGCCTTCATCATTTATAACAGGAGTGTTCTTTGGGTAGGAGAAAGTTTCTAGAGTCCTACAGGCATCTGGTTAGCCCTAACTCAGCTATATACTAATGATATCTGAGACTGGTTTGTATGAGGCAGGGTCTAGATATCTGCCTCTAGGTAAAAGAGATGTCCTTGACTTGACAAGGTTTACTATCGTTCAGAAAAAGGGAATTGCATTGCAACTTCATTCAATTTACAGCTAAATGTAACAAGGAAATTATTACTTGTATAAAGGTCCCTTCAAAGCATGTACTCCTGGTTAAGGTATAACATAGCAGAGGTAAGGAAGGAAGGAACTCATTAATACCATTCACAAATCCTCTTATTCCGAGAATAACCAATGATGGACAAAAAGTTAGTTGTTCTACAAGGGTATGTCCTAAACTATCTGTTAAGCAGCCACTTTTGGATCCAAAGAAAAGGTGTCTGGTGATCTACGGGTACAGTCGTTAAGACAATGAGCCGTAAAGGTGGTTTGTCTTCTCCAGACAACGACACTTAGGACTTAGGCTAATGAGTGGTTCTTGTGGAATGCTAGAGTTGCACCAACACCAAGTATATCTTGAGCCAAAAGAGCGGACCTAGGCGGCGCTTCTCTAGAGGAATTATAAGCTTTGAGGATAACTTTCCTCAACCAAAACGAGATAGTGTTTTTGGTTACTCTTTTCTTGCTAAGAGACCTACTCAAGAATAACATAGGTACAGGTATTATATGTGGAAATGGAACAGTTCTCTTCAGCTAATGTCAGACTGCCCTTACTGGACAAAGTTGTTATATCATTTCTGGTTGCTTTATAAGTCATTTAGGTCTAAGACTTGATTAGTTTTAAGAATAATAATGACCAGACTCAAGGTGGTAAGCGAGTTATAGAAAAAAAAGGCAAAGATTTAAATCATACAGATGGCTTACAAAAATATATTGTATTTTAATACATATCTAAAGAGAATTAATGCTTTTACAAATATCACTTAGTGCAATAAATTCATATCAAGCAGGTTCTACTTTACACATAATAGTTTTCATGATTTATAATCTTAATGTTTACATTTTGACCTACGCTCACCTTCAATAAATCCAGGTTAATCTTGATAGCAGTATTCAATTCCAGAAATACTTTGGTGCTGCTTTCAGACAAGAGCACTGGTCTATACTGCATTATACAATTGGTTTCGATCAACAGATTAACAATTAACATGACGTTAACAGCTGGTTACCTAAAAGGATAGGTTTTGTGATATACTGAGTGACAAAATCATCGATTATACAGGTCATTCAATAAGAGCAATTTAAATCTTTCCGGCTAATAATTATCTAGACCTGAACATGGACCAAAAGACTAACACTTAAAAGTGATACTAGATTTAAACACTTCTAGTACTTATCATGCTTTGAGCATATTGAGAACAGAGGTAATAGTGAAATCACTTTAAGGAACCAAGGGGAAACTTATCTTTCATAGACGAGGATTCTGTAGAGTGACCGAGGGCAGGGTTGCCTTCTTCGGTTGTTGTCCAACCAGATTGTGCGTCATTTTGCATCAGCCTCCCGCTTATATACAGTAACCGGCTTTGGTTAGAAGATTTTATAACATCACGTGATTCGTACCTCGTTCAAAATATTATAGGAAGTAACTAAAATTATTCCTATCTATTTGTTACAAATTTTTTAAAAGAAATCCCTTTTAACTAAGATAAAATATAATTTCGGAAATGACACTCATTTCAAATAACGTCACTTCCTTCATAATTGTCTTGTCCCTCTTCGTGAACCTTCCAAACTTAAACGTAGTATGATTTATCCCGCAATAAATTTCTATGTTAGAATAGAACACAATGCATTACATTTCATGGTGAGCACTATCTTCATCGGAATTCATAATTAATTTACGTTACTGACATTTATATGACCAAACATTTACATAACAAGAACATAATAATAAAAATGAAAACTACAATATTACTAATCATGTCATAATGAATTTAAGCTCTTAAGACATCCATATTAATCTTCCATTCAAGATATTCGTAACAAAAGTAACAGACTGTCCAGATCATCAGTTACCTCTATGATATCTGAGATGGAAAAGGAGTCAAATCTATTACCTAAAATGGAAGGATTCTGGGTCTTGGCCACAAACTCGGGAACAAAGGTAAAGGACAGGTCCTTCCATTTGCTGGAGAGTGATATCAGATAAGATAAACCATGAAGTTTGTTCATTCTTTTTGGGGAGGCTATTATTATTATTATTATCATTATTATTATTATTTCTATTATTATTATCATTATCAAATGCTAAGCTACAACCCCAGGGGCTCCAACAGGGAAAATAGCCCAGTGAGGAAAGGAAAAAAGGGAAAATAAAATATTTTAAGAAGAGTACCAACATTAAAATAAACATCTCCTATATAAACTATATAAACCTTAGCAAAACAAGAGGAAGAGAAATTAGATAAGAGTATTGTGCCCGAGTGTACCTTTAAGCAAGAGAACTCTAACCCAAGACAGTGGAAGGCCATGGTACAGAGGCTATGGCACTACCCAAGACTAGAGAACAATGGTTTGATTTTGGAGTGAACTTCTCTTAGAAGTGCTGCTTATCATAGCTAAAGAGTCTCTTCTACCCGTAGCAAGAGGAAAGTGGCCACTGAACAATTACAGTACAGTAATCCCATGGGTGAAGAAGAATTGTTTGGTAATCTCAGTGTTGTCAGGTGTATGAGGACAGAGGAGAATATGTAAAGAATAGGCCAGACTATTCGGTTTATGTGTAGGCAAAGATAAAATAAACCGTAACCAGAGACAAGGCTCCAATGAGGTACTGTCTGGCCGGAAAAAATATGCTGTAACTCTCTAGCGGTAGTATCTCAACGGGTGGCTAGTGCCCAGGCCAACCTACTACCTACGGCTAGAAAAGATAGTCTTCAAGGAAAGATCCATATCAGAAGCCTGATGAATAGGTTCTTAGGGTGACATCTTGTGGAACCTTAAAAACCTTAATCACACTCCAAGATAGGGATTTTAGTTCCTAAGGAGGGCAGGTCTGCTCGAAGCTTTAAATCAGAGCCGACAGTTCCCATAAAGAGGAGAAATAGATTTGCTGGCTTAAGGCTGAGCAATAGCCTTTCATCACTGTGACTGAGAGGGACTTATACCTTTATAGGAACACAAGAAAATCTGCAATTAAGGGAATGGTGGCCTTGAGTTAAGCACTATGCCTTCTAAAACACCAAATGCAGAAAAGTGAGAATTTTGATTGATAGACTGCTGCGGAGGACTTATGGAGGTATCCTGAAAGTTGTTTCACAGTTGGTAGTGAAAGCCTCTTTTTCAGAGGATGTGCTAGATAACCTCCATCTGTGAAGAGACAGGCAGGTGACTGCATCGTGAAACTTTTTTGAGTGATGCTGACATAGGAGGTTTGACCTCTCTGGAATTTCTCTTGGAACTTCCATGAGAAGTCCGGGTACCACTCCATATGGGGCCACCTTGGCACTACTAATTCGATTCTCCCATTTTCTCACTCTTATTTTGTTCAGTACCCGACAAATCAGGTAGAATGAATGGGGGAAAGGCATAAAAATCAAGCTTGTCCCACTGGTCTTGAAACGTGTCCTCGCATTGCCACGGCTGGATCTGGGAATGGAAATCAACACAATGAGAGATTGCTATTCAAACGGGTTGCGAACGTGAACAATGTCGGGGAACCCAACAAAGTCAAGAGGATGCAAAGAACGTTCTGAATCAACTGTTGTCCCTGATCAGCTCAAATTGTCTGTATCACATTCCCTTTTCCCAGAAAGAAGCAGGCAGAAAGGAGAACATAGTTTAATTGCGCCCCGTGATTGATCCCCAGTAGTAGCTGGTATAGCATTTAGGATACTGAGCCTCCTTTCTTGTTGATGTAAGTCACTACTGTTGAGTAGTTACTCATCGATACAACCGAGTGACCTTTTAACATCTCTGAAAAATGGAGTAACACCAAGTAGGTTACTTTCAACTCAAAGAAATTGATATGGAAGGTCTTTTCTTCTAGTGACAACATTCCTGAAATTTGCTCTTCCTGTCACTGAATTCACCAGCCCTGGTGAAAGGCATCTATGAAAAGAAGAAACTGGAACAGGAACTTGGCACAGGGTTAAAGCTAATAGGGTCTTCTCCTTCAACCACCACTATAGATCTGTCCTCACTGAGGGACCTTCATCAGCATTGCAGGAGGGTCTGAAAGTTGCGACCACTGATGTTTAATGTCCACTGCAGTCAGCAAAGGTGCATCCTCCCAAAGGGAACTAACTCCCCAAGTGAAGTGAGATGGCTAATGAGCCGCTGCCTAGAATGAGCTAGGACAGCTTACCTTTCGAGAAAGGAAGCTGCCACTTATCTAAGTCTTAGAACTTTGTTTGATGACGGATATGCTCTAGCTTGGCCCGAGTCTAAATCTATACCAAAGTAATGAAGATGACGCTGTGGATCGAGATTGGACTTCTCTAGATTCAACTGGATCCACATCTCAGCAAAAATCATGGAGACCCCTTTGAATCTGCAAAGAGAAACCAATTGTCTAGATACCTCCGCAGTTTGATCCCCTTGGTGTGGGCCCAGGCTGAGACCAGATCAGAACAGATGAGTAAAAACCTGAAGTACTGTGGACAGTTCTAAACGCAACACCTTGAAGTAGTAGATCTTGTCTCTATAGGGAATCTCAAGAACTTTCAGGATCTGTGATGGATGGGAACCTGAATGTAGGCATCTTTCAGGTCAATGGTCAACATGTCATTCTTCCTGATGGCCTGAAGAACTGTGCTCGGGGCCCCCATTTTTAACCTGGTTTGGAGCACAAACTGGTTCAAGTAGGAAAGGTCTATAGCAGGTCTCCAGCCTCCGGACAGCTTCTCTACTAGGAGGAGGTTGCTGAAAAATCCAGCCTCCGGACAGCTTCTCTACTAGGAGGAGGTTGCTGAAAAACCCTGGAGACCTGTCTAAAACCTCCTCTATGGTGCCCTTGGCAAACATCCGAGACACTTCCTCATCAAAGAGTAGGTCTTTCTGGGATCCCCTTGAATAAAATGAAGGGATCGTCAGAGTCAAAGTCATAGGAGGGTGCCAGTCCATGAATTGGACACAATACCTTGAACAGAGAACATCTATTGTCCCAAAAGACCTGGCCTTTTGTCCAATGACTTTAAAGGCATTCCTCAACAGGCGGCAACTTAGGGGATTTAGCCCTCCATAAATGGGTGCAACAATAGCCACAGTTCCGGTGCTCGGAAAACTATCCCCTGTGGCGAAAGGAATGGTTCTAATTCTGCTTCCTGACAGTCTGAGCACTGGAGGTTTCTGGTGAAAGGCAACGTTGTTGCACCTGTTTGAAAGAAGAGGGTTACTGTGGAGTCATTAATCTAGAGCCTGCAGTACTCCTTAAGAAGGATGAGTGGCTGGCTTTCTAGCACTTATTCACTGCCGCGGAAATTTCGGCAGAAGTGAAAAGTGTCAAGTGGTCAATGATATCGAAGTTCCTGAAGAAAAAGGTGTCCCTGGAAGTCAACTGCTTGTTGCATTTGGCCAGAACTGCACCTCTCCTATTAAGAATGCAGTTCAACCAGATTGAACCTGCTTGGTGAGGCCAGAACTCCAAAGCTTTGGCACCAGACCGTACCAATTCGTCAAATTGTTTCTTAATAACACGATGCTTCATGTTCTCAGAAATTATGAAAAAGGAAACTACTCCTGACCAGTGGTCTAGCCAGGAGCAGGCCTGAAAAGAAGACATAGCCACCACCTCCATGTTCTATATTTCTGATGCAAGAAAAGTGGAGGGGAGGTTAGAAAGTATATTACTTGAAATACTCGGAATGAGAGTAGCAACATCTGGAACTATGGGTAGAGGTCTAGGATGATCCTCTAAATTCACACAAAATTTTCTCCGTCTTGACAGAGGAGGAGGAGGCAGTTTGGAAGACCCACTGACCATAAGGAATTCATAGTTGCAGACACTCGTTTCTTTGAAAGATCCAGTGTGTCTCTTTCCTGAACCGAGAGAGACACATCAAATATGCATCAAGTAATCTACGATAATGGAAAAACTCTGTCTATAGTTGTACGCCTACTGGTTACTAGGGTGTGAGGAGGATCAACGAGACCATCCAGGCGTTTAACAAGGTTCATTATCTTCATAAAGTGAGAAGCTTCTCTACTAGAAGCTGGAATTTCCAACAAGGACACCCTGGTGGTATCCTGGATACCCTCAGGGGCCAATTCAGGACCTTAAAAATTGGTCTGAAATTTTTCACATTGCTCCGATTGTTCTTTTGTCGTGCGCAAGAGCAACGACCTGGAAAATCTGAAAAGGAATGAGGAGGGCCGTGAACTCTACTAGTGTCAGAGTTTGTCATAATGAACCTAAGAAACCGATGGTTTTGTCTCTATCAGAACTGGATGTGTGAGGAAAAACATCTGTTGAGTGTCCCATCGTGAGCGCTTTTGCTTAGGAGCAGAATAATATGGAGGGGCTTCAGACTTTCACTTCTGATGGGAAGGTTGATCCCTTAAGGTTGAGGGCGTAGCAACTCTTGGAAGAGGCGGGTAAGGTTCCACAAACTTATTCCAGTCAAAACTTAGAAAATATGAAGTTTCTTGTTTCCTGGCTGTTTTTACAGGCCTAGCAACAAGTCTAGTCCCTGAAAGTTGGATCCATTGGGCAACAGAAACACCATTGGCATTTAGTTCTGTACAAACCAAAGACCATGAAATCATAGTCATCTGTCCGCTAACAATGCACGAGAAGTGGCAGTGCATTCAGATAGTGAAGACGTGTGAGGGTAAGGCATAACGTTCAGCTGGAGCATGAGTAGAAATCTTGATCATTTTCAGTTTCTAGACCTGTTTATAAGTAATATTACTGTTTGCATGACCAAACCTGTAATTTAAAATTAGAGGACGTTGCAGTGGACATACTGACACTACCTGAAAAAGAAAGCTTCTTTGCAGAATCTGCAGACCCCTTCTATAGAAAGAATGTTTGGGGCCCCTCAATGTAAGAGGACAGTCTGATTTGATAAGTGAGCAAACTAGAATATAATAAGAGCCCTCAAAGTAAGCTGCCTCTTGGAGGAGAAATACTGTTATCCTTGGTCAAGTGTCTTGTGGTTTTCAGTGGCATATGAGAAGAAACCTTCAACACTCTAATAAGTGAAATCTGTAAAGTAGAGAAATCCCCTTACTCTAAAAGATCTGAAGAGGGAAAGCGTTGACCTCTGCTCAGCACACTTGCAGGGGGAGAGGGAGACCGGTTCCCACTCACATAATCAGGTACTAATAATACTTGTAATGTATCACACAATGGTAGTACCAGGACGGATGCCAAAGGATCTGTATTACTATGGGTCAAATCAGGGTCACTGTTCCATAAGAGATAATACATATACAGTACCATGTTGTGCTCAACACGACACTGGTTACCGGAGCCATGGGAAGCTCTGATAAAGAAGGGTCTGAGAAGGAAATATTGTGTGTCATAAGAGAAGGCTTCTGTTTGTTGCTCTCAAGAGAGAAGGGGAAAGACAACGATTTCTCTTATCCTTCTTCTTGCAACGAGCACCATAATTCTCTCGCTGAGAGCGCGGCCAATCCCTGCAAAAATCACAAGTTGAAGAATATGAGCACCGCTTACAATGGCAACCCAGAGACAAGGAAAGAGGATCTGCCTCGGCCCAATTCATGAAAGTACCACAAGGGCGACCTACAAGGCTGGGGCAAGTACACATACTACCTTGAGCACCATTAATAATCGTACACAAGCACACAAGGAAGGAAAGGCACAAAGGTTAGGCATCACACAGCGTGGAGAGCAATTGTTGCACATGTCCGTTCTCTAGGACGACCAGAAAAGCAACTAACTTTCCAGTGCTTGCCAGCATCATGGATGACCAGCTGATAACCACACAATGTTATAGTCATCCCAAGAATTCTTTTTTTTCTGGTTGTAGTAAAACAATTTAGGAGCAATCCCTTATAAATGACTAGGGTTTGTATTTGCATAGGAACAAACTGTACATTTCTTGCGAGTTTATTTACTTTATATTTGACTGACATAATAATAGTCATCACATCGTACAATAATGCTGTCTATGTACTCGGCCACATACCACCTCAAAAGTAGATATGTAAAGTACTGCAGTAGAATAACTAATTTAAAATAATTCGTGTTTCATAAACATACAGTAATATAAAATATATTGCATACAATAAGTTAACTTTAAACATGCACAGACACAAACTTAAATGCACATATCATTCTATCTATAGCTATATCAAGTAGCCCTGGAGATATAATACTGCACATGCTTATGAAAAGATGGTCGGTGAATGGTACTTATATATAAACTACAAGTGGTGAACAAAATCTTCTGCAGGATCATTGATGACGATCGACTTCCTTGCCCTAATATGAGGGGTCAAGAAGAAAACATTTTTTCCTTTAGTATTCATTAGTATGCTACATTGTTTAAACATTTGCTTCATAACTTGTCTTAAACTTAAATCCCTCTTATAGCTGGATCTTCAGTGGGCTCAGAGATTCATATCAAAATTTTATTGATGATGGCAGATTTCAAAATCTTTTTTGTTTAAGTGAATAGTTGCTGTACTCAGAAAATAGCTTGTTGTCGATCCAATTTGTTCTATGGCCTTATCTGATTGTCTTATAGCTCTGGCCTTTTAAACAGATCGAACCCAGTGTGCTTAAACACAGAAGGTAACATAGACCTATAAACTTTAAAGGCTCAGATAGATGAATTCTTAGTATAATTTAGGAAACAGAAAACCTCGATGATACTGTAGTCTCGAGAGGTTTTGGTAGCTGATATTCTGCTAGACTTGTATTACTAAACACAGACTGATGATCATCATTGATACAGTATAGGGTATTATTATTCTGTACATATTGTTTTTGTTTTAATTCTTGTTAATCTAGTTTTTAAGTATGATGTCTCTTTTTTATTTCTATTAATTCTTATGCTGTCTGGAGACATTGAGCGAAATCCGGGACCAGTACGTCCTAGATTTCGTCAATGTCGTCTTCTGTATTGCAATATTCGTGGTCTTCATGCAAATATCCGAGACCTTACAGTTGCGTCCAGACAGTATGATATTCTTTTGTGCTCAGAAACTTTGGTTTCTAATATGAGGCACTCATCTGAGCTCCTTATAACTGGTTTTAAGAAGCCAATAATGCTGAAACGTGATTCCATTCCTAGGGCCAGGGGAATGGCGGTGTATATTAGGACCGAGTACCCTGCTTCTCATAAGTCCTGCTATCAATGTGGATGTCATGAGATTTAGGTAATAAAAGTTTGTGGCAGGCATAACAACTTTTATTTGTGTTCAATCTACCGGAATCCAGACATGGATGATTCTATCTTTGATTGTCTTCTTACCATTATGGCTAAGATACAAGAAGATGATAGAAAGGCTTCGTTTGTCTTTGTTGGTGATTTTAATGCTCACCATAGGGAGTGGTTGAGTTCTATCTCTCCTACCGATCGCCATGGCTTAAGAGCTTTAGACTTTGCCTCAGAATCAGGCTGTGAGCAAATCATAAATGAAGCTACTCACAGGTCTGGTAATTGCTTGGACCTCGTATACACTGACTGCCCTGGCGTTATAACTAGTAAGGTTGGTTCTCCAGTCGGGACTTCTGATCATGCCTTGATTTCATTATTAGTGAAGACTGAGCAGCCTGTCCCTGATATATCATATTCTTGTAAAATTTATATGAAATCCCAAGCAGACTGGAATGGGATTTTGCATGATCTTTTGTGCTTGAATTGGTCACAATTATATAATAGTGTAGATCCTGTTGTCCCTTTGAATGAGAATCTAGTCAACATAATTGATAGGCGTATCCCTTCTCGTGTGCTAAGGTACCGAATGAAGGACAAACCGTGGTTCAATGATGATTGTAGACGTGCTTATTTGGAGAAGCAGGAGGCCTATCACCTTTGGAAGGGTAACAGATCAGATTTGACCTGGAACAACTATACTCAGCTTCGAGCTTTTGCTCAGAGAGTTTATGCCTCAACTGAAAAGGAGTACAATTTAATGATAAAAGAAACCCTCTCTGGTACAACTCAGGAACATAAATGGCGGTCTACCCTTAAATCTGCACTCTTTGGTGTAGATGCAACAGTTCCTCCTTTACTTAAACTAGATGGCTCAGTCACTCACTGTCCAAAGGAAAAGGCAACCCTTTTGGCTGATGTTTTTGACAGTAAACAGAGTAATGAAAAACTTGAACTTCCTCATTCCTGTTTTCCTGAGGCTAAACTAACTAGTTTAGCTTTTCGATCTCGTGAGATTAAAGCTCTGTTGATGGACCTTGATGCTTATGGAGGTGTAGACCCTAATGGTATTTTTCCTTTGTTTTTTATAAAGACAGCAGATTTCTTAGCTCCAAAGTTATCTGTTATTTTACGCAAGTTAGCAAGAAGAGGAGCTTTTAGCACTTGTTGGAGAATTGGTAATGTTACTCCTTTATGTAAATGTGTTTGTGGTAGCTCAAGTCCCACTGATTACCGCCCAATTTCCATATCTCCCATATTATCTAAAGTTTTTGAACGTCTTCTGGCAAAACGTCTTAATAGGTTTGCTGAAGGTAATCATCTATTCCCTAGTTTGCAATTTGGTTTTCGGAAAGGCCTTGGAGCATGTGATGCCCTTCTTACAATCTCCAATGCAGTACAGAAATCCCTTGATTGTGGTCGGGAAGTTCGTATGATTGGCCTTGATTTTAGTGCTGCCTTTGACCGTGTTAATCATGAGGCCCTTGTTTTCAAACTGAAACAGTTGGGAGTGGGTGGGTCGTTTCTTAGCATTATTATTGATTTTTTAAGTAGTAGATCTCAAAGAGTTGTTGTTGATGGGCACCATAGTGAGTATAGGAATGTGATATCCGGTGTTCCACAGGGTAGTGTTCTTGGCCCATTACTTTTCATACTATATACACATGACATGTGGTTTGGCCTAGAAAATAAGCTTGTTGCATATGCAGATGATGCTACTCTTTTTGCATCAATTCCATCCCCTGAATGTAGATCTGGGGTTGGTGAATCCCTTAATAGAGATTTAGCTAAAATTAGTGCATGGTGCAAATTATGGGGTATGAAGTTGAATCCTAACAAAACTCAAAGTATGATTGTAAGTAGGTCAAGGACGGTGGCTCCTCAACATCCGGATCTCAGTATTGATAATGTTTCTTTAAATTTGTATGACTCTTTCAAAATTTTAGGCGTGATTCTTGACAGCAAATTTACTTTTGAGAAACATATAAGGTCTGTGTCTTCTTCAATTGCACAAAAAATTGGCTTATTGAGAAAGTCTTTTAAGATATTCGGTGATCAATCTATTCTGAAGAAGTGTTTTAATTCTTTTATTCTACCTTGTTTTGAGTATTGTTCTCCTGTCTGGTCTTCAGCTGCTGATTCTCATCTTAATTTGTTGGACAGAAACTTACGGTCTATTAAATTTCTTATTCCTGATCTAGATATTAATCTCTGGCACCGTCGATCAATTAGTTCATTATGCATGTTGCATAAGATTTTTCATAACTCTGACCATCCTTTACATTCAGATCTCCCTGGACAATTCTATCCTGCTCGTAATACTAGGCAGGCAGTTAATTCTAATAGCCAGGCCTTCTCCATCATAAGACTCAATACTACGCAGTACTCTAGAAGTTTTATTCCAGCTGTTACCAAGTTGTGGAATGATCTTCCTAATCGGGTTGTTGAATCAGTAGAACTTCAAAAGTTCAAAGTTGGAGCAAATGCTTTTTTGTTGACCAGACGGACATGAGTCTTTTTATAGTTTATATATGAAATTTTTGTTGTTGACGTTGTTAATAGTTTATATATGATATATCTCTTTTGACATTACTTTTTTTAGGATGATTTATTGTTAATTTGTTCTCTTCAGTTATTTATTTCTTTATTTCCTTTCCTCACTGGGCTATTTTCCCTATTGGAGCCCCTGGGCTTATAGCATCTTGCTTTTCCAATTAGGGTTGTAGCTTGGATAGTAATAATAATAATAATAATAGGGCACTGGTTGATCGACATATGGAGGGAAAGATAAGGCATCAAAACCCCACTTGCTTAGAGCATTGGAGCAGAGTCATCAGGCAGTAAGATACAGCTTGAGATGGTTTAGGTGCAGACAATGAAAATATGGTAGTTTGAGTAGACCTTTCTTGAAAGGTAACGATCAGAGATCTGACAGAAGAGGCCTCAGGTCTGTAAACCACTCTCTTTGAATGACCAAGATCAAAAACTATTTTTTTTTTTTATTTAATCATCTGATTTCACTGCCAAAGGAGACGTTGTATGTGTATATATCAAGAATTTATAGAGCTCTATCTACATTATAAAAAAAACTAATATATTTCCAAAATTTTATCTAATCTTACAAAGTAAAAATATCAGCAGGAATTTTTTATACATGAATTGCTCCCTATACGTTGCAGGATCAGCTACTGTAAGAGGTTAAAATAACTTCTACTTGTTGGTTATTAAAATGGTAGGGAAATCCATAAAGAAAATAAGAATTTTACAAAACTTAAAAGCATTTTATCCCGTAAAAGTGCAGAGGAGTTCTTACTAGTGTACATACATGGGCTTGCTTGCTAATGGTAGCATGATTAGTTGACTAAAATCTGGAGTGTAGTGTGTAACAAGCTCAAGATCTCAATGACTAGTCTTGCACTGTTAGAATTGCAAACTACGACTTCAATCTCAAAACACGATATACAGTATACCGACAAACACATACACACACACCCATATATATATATATATATATATATATATATATATATATATATATATATATATATATATATATATATATATATATAGAGAGAGAGAGAGAGAGAGAGAGAGAGAGAGAGAGAGAGAGAGAGAGAGAGAGAGAGAGAGAGAGAATGTACGTGTATATATATATACATATATATATATATATATATATATATATATATATATATATATATGTGTGTGTGTGTGTGTGTGTGTATATATATATATATATATATATATATATATATACATTGTATGTATATATATATATATATATATATATATATACATTGTATGTATATATATATACATTGTATGTATATATATATATATATATATATATATATATATATATATATATATATATACATTGTATATATATACTGTGTATATATATATATATATATATATATATATATATATATATATATATATATATATATATATATATATACAAACACACACACACACACACACACACACACATATATATATATATATATATATATATATATATATATATATATATATATAGTTAAGTCTCATTATTTGCGATAGTTAGATTACAGACACAGTCGCAATAGGTGAAAATTCGCGAATAAATGTTACACAATGGGGAGGGCTAGCTCCTAACGTAAAAAGTCACTGCCCCTGCCACAAACGGGTGCACGAGCTAATGATTAACACTGTAGATACTGCCTAATAGTTTTAATTTAGTTTCTACCAGTTTATAATCATATTTACATTGTACAGAACTTTGCACACATGTACACTACGCACTGGACACAGTAAGGTTACAGTACAGTATTGTGGCAAGGTAAAATCTACCAAGTCGTCATCATCCAATTACTGGTCTAGTGGTCTGTATAGCAAAATTTGTTCCTATATAGTAATACTGTACTGTAACCAAATACTCACTGATACTGCAGTGTATATTACTGCAATATATGTACAGTAATATTACTACAGCGCAGCTTAACTGTACTTACTGTAAATGTTCGGTGATTTCATTCAGACGACTGTAGTCTACACAGCTAATATGACTACTACTTATCTGTTGTCTCTTGCGCAGCATGTTACTGTATATCTATACTTTCTTAAACAGATACACAGGTTATTTTATAAACTAAAACCTTAAATATCTCGATAATAATAGTTTCTTTTAAATAAAAAAAAACATTGCATTTAATTACTTTTCAACAGTTAAAATCTCTCTCTCTCTCTCTCTCTCTCTCTCTCTCTCTCTCTCTCTCTCTCTCTCTCTCTCAGCGCCCAAAGTACTTGGATTGATTAAATACAACTGAAATTTAAAACAAAAGTACATAAGTGTTTTATTGAAGCACAATTATTTATTTAAATAATCGTAATTTTGTAGATTGCAATAATGATTCAGAAAAGAAATCTAATATTGAGAGAGAGAGAGAGAGAGAGAGAGAGAGAGAGAGAGAGAGAGAGAGAGAGAGAGAGAGAGAGAGAGAGAGAGAGATCAGCTGTTGAAAATTAATCGAATGCACTGTTTTTGTTTTGTTTATCTAAAAGACACAATTATCATCAAGATATTTAAGGTTTTAGTTTGTAAAAATAAGCTGTATTTCTGTTTAAGAAATTATAGAGTAGGCTATACAGTAACAGACTGCGCAAGAGACAGCAAATAAGAAGTTGCGTAGTGATATAGGTTACGATTCGTCTTTGCAAATCAATAACAGGAGTATTGTGTATACTATTTCTCAACTTACTCAAAACCTGTACTGTATATAGTTAATATACCATTAAATAAGCACCGATTTGTTATAATATATCATAATTTCATTATAATGTATTTATAACTCATTACAGTATTAGTTTTCTCTATTCGATGTCAGGATGCCAGAAAACTTCAAATCATTCATATTCTCTCTCTTTCTCTCTCTCTCTCTCTCTCTCTCTCTCTCTCTCTCTCTCTCTCTCTCTCTCTCTCTCTCTGTGTAATAAAAGAAATCTTTGTTTCTTTGCTAAATCTCAGAGCTAAAAACTATAAAATAGCGTGCATCGGCAACATGAATGAAACTACGGTTAACATTATGCAATTCAACTCAGTACAAGTAAAAAAAAATATGAGAGAAACATTTCAAATAAAACTATTGGAATTAGTATGCTAATTGGAAAATGATAGATCAAGTAATAATTGTTTCTTTCGGTAAATATGAAATATCATTCGGTAGCATGCCTCAATAATAAGGGATTTATTTAATCCGAAAATTGAGGTTGACGACGGACTACGCGGGGTTGGTCAGCTGATTTGGATGTAAACAATGCATAAGATTATAATTCACTATGTTTTTAATTACAAATAAAACACTAAAAGGTGAATATTACATGCATTATTATTGTTCAGTGCACTTTCCTCTTCGTAAGGGTAAAAGAGACTCTCTAGTCTTGGGTAGTGCCATAGCCTCTGTACCATGGTCTTCCACTGTCTTAGGTTAAAATTCTTTTGTTTGAGGGTACACTCGGGCACACTATTCTATCTTATTTTTTTCTTCTTCCTCTTGTTTTTTTTTTAAATGGTGTGTTGGGCAGGCTTAATAGAAGGGCCATGGATGCCTGGTGGTTTATCAAGATGATGTCTTTTCCTTATTTGATTTATTTTTCTTCTCAAAACCATCCTTACTGTCCTCCCTTCAGTTGAAGTGGCTATCCTGGAGGGTATTTAGCCTTGCATGGTGTATCGGCTCATCAATGTTGACCAGTTTTTCCAACATTTTACAATAGTCTATGAGTTTGATCAATCACTTTATTTATGATTCTGTACATATTATTTTTGTTATAATTCTTGTTGATCTATTTTTTTAAGTATGATGTGTCTTTTTTATCACTATTAATTCTTATGCTGTCTGGAGACATTGAGTGAAATCCGGAGCCAGTTTGTCCTAGATTTCGCCAATGTCAACTTCTGTATTGCATTATTCGTGGTCTTCATGCAAATATTCAAGATCTTACAGTTGCGTCCAGACAGTATGATAGTCTTTTGTGCTCAAAAACTGGTTTCTAATACGAGGCACTCATCTGAGCTCCTCATAACTGATTTTGAAAAGTCAATAATGTTGAAACGTGATGCCATCACTAGGGCCAGGGGAATGGCAGTGTATATTGGGACTGAGTACCCGGCTTCTCATAAGTCCTGCTATCAATGTGGATGTTATGAGATTCAGGTAATAAAAAGTTTTGTTAGGTATAACAGCTTTTATGTGTTCGATCTAACAGAATCCAGAATGGATGATTCTATCTTCGACTGTCTTCTTACCATGATGGCTAAGATACAAGAAGATGATAGAAAGGCTTCTTTTGTCTTTGTTGGTGATTTTAATACTCACCATAAGGAGCGGTTATGTTCTATCTCTCCTACCGATCGCCATGGCTTAAGAGCTTTAGACTTTGCCTCTGAATCAGGCTGTGAGCAAATCATAAGTTAAGCTACTCACGGGTCCGGTAATTGCTTGGACCTCGTATACACTGACTCCCCTGGCATTATAACTAGTAAGGTTGGTTCTCCAGTCGGGACATCTGATCATGCCTTGATTGCCTTAGTAGTGAAGACTGAGCAGCCTGTCCCTCATGTATCATACTCTTGTAAAATTTATATGAAATCCCAAGCAGACTGGAATGGAATTTTGCACGATCTTTTGTGCTTGAATTTGTCACAATTATAGAGTAGTGTCGATCCTGTTGTCCCTTTGAATGAGAATCTAGTCAACATAATTGATAGGCGTATCCCTTCTCATGTGCTAAGGTACTGAGTGAAGGACAAACCATGGTTCAATGATGATTGTAGACGTACTTATTCAGAGAAGCAGGAGGCCTATCATCTTTGGAAGGGTAACAGATCAGATATGACCAGGAATAACTGTATACAGTACTCAGCTTGGAGCTTTTGCTCAGAGTTTATGGTTCAAATGAAAAGGAATACAATTCAACCATAAAAGAAACCCTTTTTGGTACAATTCAGGATCATAGATGGTGGTCTACCCTTAAATCTCCCCTCTTTGGTGTAGATGCAACAGTTTTTCCTTTATTTAAACTAGATGGCTGTCACTCACTGTCCAAAGGAAAAGGAAACCCTTTTGGCTGAAGTTTTTTTTTTTACAGTAAACAGAGTAATGATAAACTTGAACTTCCTCATTCCTGTTTTCCTGAGGCTAAACTAACTAGTTTGGCTTTTCGGTCTTATGAAATCAAAGCCCTGTTGATGGAACTTGATGCTTATGGAGGTATAGACCCCAATGGTATTTTTCCTGTGTTTTTTATAGACTGCAGATTTCTTAGCTCCAAAGTTATGTTATTTTGCGCAAGTTAGCAAGAAGAGGAGCTTTTAGCACTTGTTGGAGAATTGGTAATGTTACTCCACTATGTAAATGTATTTGTAGTAGCTCAAGTCCAACTAATTACCACCCAATTTCCATAACTCCCCTATTATCTAAAGTTTTTGAACGTCTTCTAGCAAAACATCTAAATAGGTTTGCTGAAGGTAATCATCTATTCCATCGTTTGCAATCTGGTTTTCGTAAAGGCCTTGAAGCATATGATGCCCTTCTTACAATCTCCAATGCTGTACAGAAATCCCTTGATTGTGGTCAGGACGTTCGTATGATTGGCCTTAATTTTAGTGCTGCATTTGACCGTGTTAATCATGAGGCCTTTGTTTTCAAACTCAAACAGTTGGGAGTGGCTGGGTCGTTTCTTAGTATTATTATTAGATTTTTTAAGTAATAGACCTCAGAGAGTTGTTGTTGATGGGAACCATAGTGGGTATAAGAATGTGATATCCGGTGTTCCACAGGGTAGTGTTCTTGGCCCCATTACTTTTCATACTATATACACATGACATGTGGTTTGGCCTAGAAAACAAGCTTGTTGCATGTGCAGATGATGCTACTCTCTTTGCATCAATTCCATCCCCTGAATGTAGATCTGGGGTTGATGAATCCCTTAATAGAGATCTAGCTAAAATTAGTGGATGGTGCAAATTATGGGGTGTGAAGTTGAATCCAAACAAAACTTAAAGTATGATAGGAAGTAGGTTAAGGTCAGTGGCTCCTCAACATCCGGATCTCAGTATTGATAATGTTTATTTAACATTGTATGACTTTTAAAATTTTAGGTGTGTAAGGGAAACACATTAGGTCTGTCTTTTCTTCCATTGCTCAAAAAAATGGCTTATTGAGAAAGTCTTTCAAGATTTTCGGTGATCAATCTATTCTGAAGAAGTGTTTTAATTCTTTCATTCTACCTTTTTTGGTTTTCAGCTGCTGATTCTAATCTTAATTTGTTGGACAGAAACTTACGGTCTATTAAATTTCTTATTCCTGATCTAGATATCAATCTTTGGCACCATCGTTCAATTAGTTCATTATGCATGTTGCATAAGAATTTTCATAATTCTGACCATCCATTACATTTAGATCTTCCTGGACAATTCCGTCCTATTCGTAATACGAGGAAGGCAATTAATTTTAATAGCCAGGCGTTCTCCGACATTAGGCTTAATACTACTCAGTATTCTAGAAGTTTTATCCTAGCTGTGACCAAATTGTAGAACGATCTTCCTAATTGGGTAGTTGAATCAGTAGAACTTTTAAAAGTTCAAAATTGCAGCAAATGTTTTTTTGTTGAACAGGCTGACCTAAGCCTTTTAATAGTTTATATAAAATCAAAATCAAACCATTGTTCTCTGGTCTAGGGTAGTGCCATAGCCTCTGTACCATAGTCTTCCATTGTCTTGGGTTAGAGTTCTCTTGCTTGAGGATACAATAGGGCAAACTATTCTATCTAATTCCTTTCCTCTTGTTT